>NC_084609.1:33949349-34081849 GCF_033807715.1 Cololabis saira | reverse complement strand
GCGGGAGATTGACAGACGGATCGGTGCAGCGTCCGTCGTGGTGAAGAGGGAGCTGAGTCGAAAGGCGAAGCTCTCGATTTACCGGTCAATCTACGCACCTACCCTCACCTATGGTCATGAACTTTGGGTAGTGACCGAAAGGACAAGATCGCGGATACAAGCGGCCGGGATGAGTTTCCTCCTCAGGGTGGCTGGACGCTCCCTTAGAGATGAGTTTCCTCCACAGGGTGGCTGGACGCTCCCTTAGAGATAGGGCGACGAGTTCGGTCACCCGGGAGGAGCTCGGAGTCACGGCTCCTTCACATTGAGAGGAGTCAGCTGAGGTGGCTTGGGCATCTGTACCGGATCCTCCTGGACGCCTCACTAGGGAGGTGTTCCAGGCATGTCCCACCGGGAGGAGACCCCGGGGAAGACCCAGGACACGCTGGTGAGACTATGTCTCTCGGCTGGCCTGGGAACGCCTCGGACTCCCCCCGGAGGAGCTGGAGGAAGTGTCTGGGGTGAAGGAAGTCTGGGCATCTCTGCTGAGGCTGCTGCCCCCGCGACCCGGGAACGGATAAAGCGGCGGACGATGGATGGATGGATGGATGGAATTTAGGAATATACTGCATGGGATTTGGACTCAGAATAATTGCTATAATTGCCACGGTATGCCGCGGTGAGCTCAAGACAATTGTCTCGAGCTGACCGGAGCATCGAGACTGGAGAGATGATTAAAAATGTGATGTCCGCGCACCATGAGCTTAAAAATGTATGTACTTTGCAAAATAGCCGTTTTTCTACATTAGCCGCCCTGACGGTTATTTTGCACAATAGCCGGCTATTTTACACATTCACCGCCCTGCCGGTTATTTTACACATTAGCCGGCTATTTTGCAAAATAGCCGTTTTTCTACATTAACCGTAACATATACATTGGAATGAAAATAAAGGTAGTGCAGTATGGGAAAAGAAAGAAAAACAGTGCAAAAAAAGCAGGTAGGATGTGTATGAGATAGACAGATATTGCACAGATATAGCACATGTTATTTTACATTATTGCACATATTATAGTCTGTTTGCTACTGTGATCAGCCTGGTTATAGAGTCTGATGGCAGCGGGGAGGAAGGACCTGCGATGCCTCTCAGTGACGCATCACGGGTGACGGAGCCGGTCGCTGATGGAGCTTTCCAGGGCTCTGACAGTCTCATGAAGGGGGTGGGAGACATTGTCCATGATGGAGGACAGCTTAGCCATCATCCTCCTCTCCCCCACAACCTCCACAGAATGGAGACTGCAGCCCAGGACAGAGCCGGCTTTCCTCACCACCTTGTCCAGTCTCTTCCTCTCTGCTGCAGTGATGCTGCTGCTCCAGCACACCACCCCATAAAAGATGGCCGATGCCACCACAGAGTCATAAAAGTCCCTCACTCCAAAGGTCCTCAGGAGGGCGTCCCTTACTCCAAAGGACCTAAGTCTGTGCAGCAGGTGGGGTCTGCTTTGGCCTTTCTTGTAAAGTCCCTGAGTGTTTATGGTCCAGTCCAGTTTTTTTTTCAGGTGAACAACCAGGTACTTTAAGGAGTCCACTATCTCTATGTCTGTTCCCTGGATGTTCACCGGAGAGGCGGAGGAGCTCACCAGGGGGCACAGGTGGTGGAGGACCAGCCTTTCCAGCGTCCAACTGTTCCTTCCTTCCTTCCTTCCTTCCTTCCTTCCTTCCTTCCTTCCTTCCTTCCTTCCTTCCTTCCTTCCTTCCTTCCTTCCTTCCTTCCTTCCTTCCTTCCTTCCTTCCTTCCTTCCTTCCTTCCTTCCTTCCTTCCTTCCTTCCTCCCTTCCCCTAAGCATGAATTAAAAAAAAATGTTTGTGTGATGCTAACTTGCCATGGCACAGAAGGTACAGGGCCAGACCTTTTTTTTCACCCTTATTGTTAAGCCTAGTGTACAAGTATTGACTGAGATTTAATGGCAGCAATTGTCTGCAGCGAAACTAAAATATGATGGAATGGTGATTAATTTGATTTTGTACTGAAATGATCAGTAACTATGAAAGACATGATACAGGAATGTCAGTGTTTTTTACATACTCAAAACAAAATACAAAATGCAATCTAACCAACCAACAAACCAACTTTTTCCCCATGCCCATTCTATGTTGTTTTTGTTGATTTTCCCACTATCATGTCCCACTATCCCACTATCAGTAGCAGTGCTCTTGGCTCCTTCACTAAAGTTTATTAGATTGTTTGAGATAGTGCACAAAAAATTATCTAGAGCGAAACAAAACCTTGGACTCACTGGAGGAGTATATGGAAGAGAATTTCAACCGGATTGTCATGGGAAAAAAAAAACTGAGCCACCCTGAACGCCTCATCATCGAAAAGATGCCAGGAGGAAAATTCACTTGTATCTACAGGTAACACCACCGCGGACGTCCTGCTGTCCATCGACAGCCGTTTGTCTAGCTTCGAGTCCCGTCTGTCCCTCCTTGAGGTTCTCCACAAAGAAATACAGGCGCTGCAGAGATCACCAGCCAACAGTTGGAATCGCTCTCGGCTGAAAACCATGGTTTAAAGGAGTCGGTGAATTCCCTCACAGAGGGAATGAACCAGCAACAAAGAGAAAATAAATCCATGAAAGAGGCCGTCTTAGATCTACAGGCCCGCAGCATGAGGGATTCTCTCAGTGTTTTCAGGGATCCCAGAGAGGACGGATGGAGACCCGGAAGTGACCATCCAGGATTTCATCCGAACCCACCTGAAGCTTCCAGAAAATCACATTTCATCGCGTCCATCGCCTGGGAGGAAGAAGACCAGAGGGGCAAAGACCTAGACCCATTGTTGCAAAATTCAAACATTTAAAGCAGAAGGAGCAGGTGAGGAGCTGTGGGCCCCAGCTACGTGGACTGCCGTTTTTCCTTTAACGACCAGTTCCCCCGGGTGATCCTAGACCGTCGCCGGGTCCTCTTCCCGATCCGGAAGAAGCTCATGGCGGAGGGAGCCCGGGCCATCATCACCGTGGATAAACTGTATGTGAACGGTCAACTGTACCGCAACCCGGACACCACTCCCTGGCTCTGCTAAACGATGAGTACAAATTTTCTTTTTTTTTTTCTCACTAATTGGTGGTTAGATTAGATATAGCTCCATAAACACTTGGGGCCCGATTTACTAAGATCCTAAATAAAGAGTACTAAATTGCGTGTGCACTGAAAAAGTTTGCGCGTGCTGTTGATGCGTGGTTTGCGGGTGATCAACTAAGATTGCGTGCGCAATTGATAACAGGTGCAAACTGCAGTATTTAAATGAGGTGTTGCGCGTCTTACGGTTTGCGAGCGCAAACTCTGCGCCATGGAGAGTGGATGGAATGTCACAAGCGCAAAATGAAATTGAACGAGTTGGAGTTAGAGATATTAGTGGAAGAGGCAAATAAACACATTCATGAACTACAGCAAAGAAATTTAAACATTACCAAAAGAAACGCAATATCGGAGAAAACCTGCGATAGAATAAATGCAGTTGATAACACAAAAAACGGAAAAACGTCTGCGTATAGGGCCGCACCGCGACCCTATACGCCGTCGGCTACGCCGTCGATTTAACGCAGAACCATAATTCAGGCGAAGCTGCAGTCTGTCTGCGCTGATCCTGACACAGCGGGTCGGAGCAGATTTGGTCATGATGTTTAACCTGTGTTTTGTGATTAATAAGCACGGGTTTTAATTAAATGTAATATGACAGTTTAATGTCACGTAAAGACAAAGCTAAATAGATTTTCAAAGTTTGATAATAAGGTGTTCTATGTCATGTTTATGACAGGTTATGTTTTTTGGGTCTATGTCAACTTGTCATAACAAAGACATCTCAAACAATTTTGAAAACAATTTTTCAACTTGGTATTAAAAGTGACATAATTTACCGAATGACACTTAATGACAGTTGTCATAAGCATTCATAAAGTGTCATGACAGGTGTTATGTCATGATTATGACAGCATCATGACAGTCTTATGCACACCCATTCAAATAAAGTGTTACCGTGTATACTTACTGTACTGAGTTGTCAAGATTAAGAGGCTGTTGACGAAGAATTAAAGTAATTTTAAATTTAAAAAAAAAAAAAAAAAAACACTTTTTAAAAAAGTGACAAGAGAAATAAACAGATCATTTTGAAAAAAAAGCTCTCTTAATGCACATTAAGGCTGATTTATGGTTCCGCGTTACACCAACGCAGAGCCTACGGCGTAGGGTAGGGGGCGACGAACATTGTAGGGGCAAAATCTACAGATGAGTTTTCCATTAGCTCATTCCGTCCATTCATTCTTATTTTTGCCCCATGGGAAGGCTTAAGCAGATGTCAGACTCCCAGCTGTCCTTTAAACAATCCAAAGAGCGTGTTGATTTATGCCTAGAATTTATTGCAAAATAACAATATTCAAAGAAAAGGTGACATAGAGTCCTTGGGTTTTATCAGCAAATATCAGAGGCCATTCCCCTGCTCATCCTGCAGCCGCGGTCAATGACAGTGTCGCTGCTCTCCGCCTTCTCGCGTCATACGTCACCACCACCAATTTAAAGCCTAGCGCCGTCCTCCCCACCTGAGGAGGGAGGAATGCACACACTTAATATTTTACTAATAAACAACACAAATGGTAAATATGGGTATGCAGCAACGCGCACCGTACGGCGTAGGCTCTGCGTCGAGTTTAACGCAGAACCATAATTCAGCCTTAAAGGTATTGTGACATGAAAAACAAATTTTTCTTGATTTTTTGTGTTTTGTTGGGTGTCTTGACATCAATTACACCCAAAAGACAACAAACTTTTAACATTCAGTGTATTGTGTGCTTTCTGGGATTTTCCGCATAACTATGCAAAAACGGCTCATCTGGTTTGGTGGCGGAACGTGACGTCACGCTCCGCTAAATCACAGCCCCCTCCACCCAGCTCCCTGCCTCCTCTCCTCTCCAGCGCACCATAAAGGCTGATTTATGGTTCCGCGTTACACCGACGCAGAGCCTACGGCGTAGGGTTACGCGGCGACGCGCACCGTACGCTGAACCCTACGGCGTAGGCTCTGCGTCGATTTAACGCGGAACCATAAATCAGGCTTAACACGGAGCTGTTTAGAGCCTCTTTTGTTCTAATCACCGGAGGAAAACTGCTAAAAAGACCCGCGGCCACTGACTGGACTTAAGATAAGGGGAACCTGCTGCTTGCATGCCTTTATTTTTGTGATTGTTTGCTGTGGTTCGCCCTGCTGCTTTTCCGTGCATGCTTCGCCTGTCGCTCCCGGCTTAACTCTCCGACACTGTGAGCGTATGGCAGGAGGAGGAGGAGGTTGGGAGGAGGAGCGGGGCAATGATTGACAGGAAAGGGAGAAAAGGAAGCGTTTTTCACGGCGCAAAAAAACACTGTAATAAAAAGCCAGGAATGGAGTACTAGAGTGAAGTTTTTCTTGTTACACTCTTTTAGACACATTTGAGGGATGTTGGCCAAGACTTTTAATAGTGTTAAAAGCATGTTAAAAATGATGTCACAATACCTTTAACACAAACCGAAACCGAACCGAATCCGAAACCGAACAGACATATACATACACACACACACATAGCCACACAGACATACACACTGGCTTTTTCACCTGTATGCTTGCTCTGTAGTTTTTGGGGTTAATTTTTTGTTACCACAACGCATGGAGTTATCTGCCGCTACAGGAATGACCTGCGCATATTCAACAAGTCTGGATCCATGAAAAAGGCCTTTGCCAAAATGAATGTTGATGGCAACACAATGGCGAGAACAGCTGTAATTGCTGAGCTAGCGATCACATTTCCAGACACCTTCAATGACCTGCTCCCGTAGGGTACGCGGCGACGCGCACCGTATGGCGTAGGCTCTGCGTCGATTTAACGCAGAACCATAATTCAGGCTTAACACAAACCGAAACCGAACCGAAACCGTGGCCCAAAAACCGAAACCGAAACCGAACAGACATATACATACACACACACACATAGCCACACAGACATATACATACACACACACATACACACACACACACACACATAGCCACACAGACATACACACTGGCTTGTTCACCTGCATGCTTGCTCTGTAGTTTTTGGGTAGCGGTAGCTTAGCTCAGACTGTGATTGGAACTCGAGATTTGGGTCGATTGCTGCTCGTGTTTTGGTCGGCTCCGTGTTGGTTTTGTGTTTCGTTTGTGGTTTTTGTTGCAGATTTCCAGTGCTTGACGTGAGGCCTCCGTGTGATCTTGCTTCCTGGTTTAGCAGTGGATGTGGTCACCCCCCCCCCCCCCCCCCCAAAAAAAACTCACTATTCATATTAAATATAGTAACAATGCACATATATATGCCTTAGGTTTTTACCAGCATGGTATCAACCATTAATATGTGTGCAGGCAAGGTGAAAAAACAAAGAGATAGTGCACAAAAGGAGTTTGTTTGAAGGCCTTGTTGTC
The DNA here is from genome assembly GCF_033807715.1 of Cololabis saira. Classification (NCBI taxonomy): domain Eukaryota; kingdom Metazoa; phylum Chordata; class Actinopteri; order Beloniformes; family Belonidae; genus Cololabis; species Cololabis saira. The sequence goes on along the minus strand of NC_084609.1, from coordinate 34,075,390 downwards.
TCTGTTTGAACCCTCTGAATTTATTTGTAATTGATGCCTATCTTTCTCTTATCTGGTGGAGCGACAGTACCAGATGAAAAAATGACTACTGTTTTTCACAGTACTGGGGAATTGTACCAATGGCTGCTGCAATTACTGAAATATATTCAGACAGCGAGAAGATAAAACTGTATAACACTGCTATAATTGACCTGTGAAGACAAATGATGTGCAAGAGGCTTTAAAACCACTTCCTGTCTGACGTGAATCCACAGGAAGTCACATGGCTGTTGCATCCTGCAGAGCAATGGTGCTTGCTCTTTATGGTTTACATGTGAGAGAGTCCGTGATGTGTGTCATGCACTTGTGCCACCCATTCACTTGTAAAATATACTTCTTATATTTTAGTTCTGCAATCAAATACTGCTGAAAGAGACATTGTTGTATTAAATTGTAAAACTATACAGTGGATGTCATTGTTCACTTAGGAGTTAATCTAAACGTATTTAATTTATTAAGTATTGCTTATTATTATTATTATTTTACTATTTTATCTTAAATAATATGAAGTAATAATACTTAATTAAATCAAATTAAAATATATTGAATAAAGACAATGGAACAACATAATTGGGAGACAGTGTGACCACATGGGCTTTGAAGAAGAAGTGAAGTGAATGTAAATGTAATACTTTTGCTCATATATTGAATGAAGCGTTCATTCTTGGTTGTACACTGTTTTGGTATCCTAAATTAAATATAACCTGGTACCGAATACAACCTGTGTGTGTGAATCTTCTCTTTGCTAATGAAAAAAGAGCAACAGCACGAGGTTCCATCGAAAAGCTTTTAGATGCACAACATATTGATTAAAGTAAACGATGCACTGGCCAAAAATAAGCACCTAAACATTTGCAGAGCTGCAGTTTGCCTTGGAAAGAACGCCCCATTACTGTGCATCTTTCTGCTGGAGGCGTGCCTAAAACCAACTAATCTGCTTTTGTCTTTCCCTGTTTATAAGCAAATTGTCATCTTTCCTGCAACTTGCCAAGCTTGGTAGAATAGTACTATGGCAATTACTATTAGGGTCATAATGTATACAAAAATGCCTTTGGGCCAATCCCAATATACACCCCCTACTTTCTACCACTACCCCTAAAAAAGAAGGGACAGATTTTAGGGCACTTGAAATCTTCCCAGGTCTGTCCCAATACGCCCACTACTCCTACTTTCAGCACCACCACTAATCAGGAAGCTGAGAGCCAAAAGCTGTTTTAATTTCAGCTGTAGCGCTGTTAATATGCCACTTTATTAAGTTTTAATATTTTTTCAGGCATAAAAGTAACCGTTAAGATCCCCAACCCGGGCTCAGTTTATCCAAATAACGCCTGTTAAGAAATTTGACCCGATGTTTTCGGAGATGATAAGAGCCGCCGGCTCGGAGCAGCAGCCGGAGTACAGACGGCGTAGGGTACGCCGTAGGGTACGCCGTAGGGTTCAGCGTACGGCGCGCGTCGCCGCGTAACCTACGCCGTAGGCTCTGCGTTGGTGTAACGCGGAACCATAAATCAGCCTTTATTCTGGTGAGGTTAGAAAAAAACTTCGCAACAACGGGCAAGCGAGTTATTATGTACATTAGTGAATATTATGAAAGTAAAATATATATTTCTCACTAGAAATGTAATCAAAGGCATTTTTATGCAGAAACTAACTCAAAATATTGATTTTATTCACTAAAAAATAAGACTCCACTCCACTCCCCCTAGGTGAAAAGAGGAATTGGGACACCACTACCCTCACGGGAACGCGCACAATTTAGGGGTAGGGCTGAAAAGTAGGACTAGGGGGGGATTGGGACAGGGCCAAAATAATGCCTCTTCACTTCTTTCTCCAAGCCCGGAGATGCTGATAAATGTATGAGGAAATTAGTATTTACTGTGTGTTAGGAAATTACTTACAAAACATGTGACATCTCACATTCAGGAATATATGAATCCGCTGCTAGTCTGAAATGAGAGAAACACAGGAAAACACACAACGGGCACACAAGCCTTTGAAATCTGCAAAAGAGAAAACAAACGAACAGACACGAGAACAGGCAGAGACACAAACAGCAACCATATTCCAGGTCTCTGAAACTGAATCAAGACTAGGCTACTGCGATTATCCGTCCCCCAAAACTGTGGGGTGAGTATGTAGGTGAGCTAGCAGGTGTGTATGTCTGTGTAACTGTGTGTGTGCAAAGTGAAAACAAGGTTTTACCTGAAATGCAACTAGAGTGGAGTAGAGAGGCACAACCACGCCACCCGAGGGATCAGAAGCCGACAAGCAGAGGCGGTCCTGGCTACTTTTGGGCCCTGGGCGAACTGTCCTCCCCCCGCCCCCCCACCGCCCACGCAGCAAAGAAAAAAAAAAACACATCACATCAATGCACAGCCCCTGTGTAAATTAAACTAATCCTTCACACCAGGGACGTGCGGTCAGGCAGAGCCTCACCTGTCATCATGACAAGTAAAAAAAGAAATAATTATAACATCAAATTTATATTATTTGTCCACTGATCTTTATGTATGTAATTTCGAAAAAATTTTATAGTCAAAATCGCTGAATTTGCCTTTTTCCTGTTCAAATACAGGGATGAAACGAGAGGTGAGGCAGCAGCGATCCTCACCTCTGATTGGACAATCCATCACAAACTGGGCTGATACGTGTGATTGGCGCAGGTGGTTGCCGTATCTCTGCATGTCGCCAATATAATGTTTGCAGATACGTTTATTTGACCTGATTTTACACAGTCTGGCTAATGTCTTTAACCATTAAAGTTTAATGTTTGTTAGTGACATATTTAGTTTTGCTGATGGGAAATAAAACCGCAGTGAAAAAGGCACAGGGACAATACTCTGCCTCCCCTGAAGGGGGCGAACGTGAGTCCACGGGTACAAACACTTTTAATTTCAATCTTAAAAAAAGAGATTAGACTAAGAAAAATACAATAGAATATTTAAAAACTACATTTTGGCCTCAAATAAAATATTCTTTGTTTTTCTTTTCATGCTTTTTGTTGAGCAATCTGTATTAAATTGATTAAAGTATCAGAATTAAACGTTTTAAAAACAACTGAATATTTCACTAAAGGTCAAAATTTAAATCTGTGGTTTTGTACACCAGTCTATACTATCATTAATGTTGTATGAATTATAGAATTGCGACGGCCAACACATGGAGGGTGTAGAGCAAATGCGCGTTTTTTCTTACCTTTACGTATCTGTAATATGTACCGTGTGTGTGCCCGTGTGTTTTTTTGTGAAGAATGCTGATGAGATATGAAATAACCAGTAGCCAATTGAATAAGCTACCCTTTATGGTTTATATATTTGTAAATCTGACCCTAAAGGAGTCAGTGCCTCCCCAACCATGAACCTCACCGCACGTCACTGCTTCACACATTCAAATGTATTGTATGTAACTAATGAATAAAATAAAATGAATAAATAAAAAAAATACAATTAGGCGTATTCACATAATCTGAATTGAGTGCTCAGACTGTAGCAGATTTTTTAACCTGACTCTTTCACCCTTTCACAACAGGTGTAGAGTGGTAAAGTGCAATCTAGAACTTGACTTTTCTAGCCTTATTTGCAGCAAAATCATCAATTACATCAACATACGAACTCTGTTGTTCAACTGTATGATTGATGCTGATGATGGCGAGTCCAGAGAGACGCTCCTGGAACATAGTGGATCTAGAGTATGTTTTAATAAGCTTCAGCTTGGAAAAACTCCTTTCTGCTTCCGCTGCTGTCACTGGAAGGTCAGACCAGTTCTGAGTGCAGTCCACAGATCGGGGTAGATTTCTGCAGCTCTTTCTCATGAATGAAAGTAAGCAGCTCAAGCAGAATCATGCAGTGTGTCCGAAATGCCACACTAAAAAGTATATACTAAAAAGTATACTTAAGTTTGGCACACTTTTGAGTGAATATCAGTAGTGTGCATTCCTTCGGACGTACTATTAAGAGCGCACACGTCACTTCCTGCCGTTGGGAGGAAGTGACGTGTCACAGCAGCAGTAGCAGCTGTTACCATGGTAACAGCAGCAGTAGCAGCTGTTACCATGGTAACAGCAGCAGTAGCAGCACCGCTCCGCTATTTCCCGTTTATTCTGCCCGAAACAAGATGACATTATATGATATTATATATACAAATATTATAATATTAATATTATATAATAATATTATTATACCTAATATTATACTTACGACATACAGTATACGTATCACTTAGCAACCAAACACCGCTGCATTGCATTGTGGGAAGTTTCTGCTTAGCTAGTATCCATCAATCCATACTAATACATTTCTCCAGAATGAGTATGGATAGTACATACTATTGAGTACGTACTAATGTTTCGGACGCACTAAAGAATCTCACATACTCATTTTGCTACTCATTAGGAAGTATGGAATTTCGGACGCAGCCTTGGACTTTGATGGGAGTTCAGGGAAGTTCTTCTAGAACAACGTAGTAACTACTGGTAACTACAACGTAGTGGATGTAGGTCCGTTTTTTTTTTTTTTTTTTTTTTTTTTTATTTGTGTAAATTTTTCACATAACCCAATTCATTACATGTGGGTAGATTATTATTTTTATGAATGAAATACAATTTATTTGGAAGCAGTTGTGTGTGGCCTTGGACTCATCCCTCGCCCCCTCCCTTGGCTTTTCCTCTCCGACCTGCTGTCCCCGCAGCCCCCCGCCTCTCTCTCCCTCAGTTAACTTGGTTTTAATAAGCAACTCCACAGAGCATTGAGGGACGTATCGTGCAGCGTCAAAACGCCGCTCTCCTCCACATACGACTCTCAGCTGCAGCAAGTTGATGTGACAATAACAGCCCATTGAATAGATTTGAGATGGAACTGTCAGAGTGAATTTATTTATTTTTTCTTTTGAGAGTGCTCGTGCCCCCACCCAGATTGCGCCCTGGACAGTCGCCCATATTGCCCATAGCAAAAGCAGGCCCTGCCAACAAGGAAAAACCCGGAACCCAGGCCACCAGCAGCCCCACGGAGGGCCAGAAGAGGGCGGGAGGAAACCCCCCACCGGCAACCCCGCCCCCTCCCTGCAGGCGACAGAGGGAAGCCCCGGGCGGAGCCATCATGACCACGGGAGGAGGCAGCCAGGAAACCCACGGTGATGGACCAGGACCCAGCCGAGCAGCAGCCGCCCGCATGGTGATGGAGGAGGTGAGGATGGACTCAATGATGGCCGTGTGGAACTGCACCATCATCCAATTGAGGTCCTGGGATATGATGGTCCCCAGGAAGTGGAAGGAGTCCACAGTGACTGTGTTTCCAGCATCAATAACCCTTTTAAAACCCGAATATTGGCAATAACCCGAATTTGCACGGCCATGTAAACACCAATAACCCATTTGAATAACCCGAATTTGCTAATATTCGGGTTTTTAAAAATATGAGCCCTGGGTTACTCATAGACGGATTACCGCATGGGCAAAGTGGGCGTGTGCCCAGGGCCCTGGAGCCAATGGGGGCCCTCGGCTTTCAAACATTTTTTTTTTTTTTTAATGTGTAAATTAAAATAAATTTACAAGCTCATAGGGCCCAATGATAGGGCCCCGTTTTGTGTGATATGTTCATATATAATCGTAAATTGTAGGCTATAATTACAATAAAATGTGCATTGTGCGGCCATTGTAGACAAATTCTTACTTTACAACTGTCCTGAACGCATCAGGGCTGTGAGCCAACGCTGATTGGCTGGAAAGCCTGATTTATGGTTCCGCGTTAAATCGACGCAGAGCCTCCGCGCATCGCCGCGTACCTTACGCCGTTGGCGCTGCGTTGGTTTAACGCGGAACCATAAATCAGCCTTAACAGAGCCAATAATTTGCCGACTCGGCAAATTTGCGGCCATGAATGAGATGAACGCTAAACTTTAAAAGAGGACTAAGCATGTACAAAGTTTTATGGAAGAGTCAACTGCCATTGCTGAGTCAGTGTAACCTTCATGAATAATTTCTTTATCAGAATGTTGTGTAGCTTTGACCAGCTGCCTATTTGAATGAGCTTTGTGATGTTTTCAACTAGACCGCCGAGTCTATTCTCTATCATAGAGCTCAGAAATGATGTTATAGACCGCTGTGTCTATATCTATCTAAATAGATTGTGTAATGTTTTTTTTTTTTGTATTTAAGCTGTATCAAAGATGGAACTGAGTCAGTCCGTGACTGAGTTTTCAGCGCCGTGTGATTGGCAGCTGTCAGGCGTGTGTGTGTGTGTGTGTGTGTGTGTGTGTGTGTGTGTGTGTGTGTGTGTGTGTGTGTGTGTGTGTGTGTGTGTGTGTGTGTGTGCTTCTGAACAAGTTTGTGACTTTACTCTGCTTTCTGCAGCATAGTCCTATAGGCTTAGCTCAATAAAAGTGAGAATAAATGTTGTTTGATGGGTAGGATGAGGGGTTGTTGAATGTTAAAATGACTATCATAAGGGCCCATGGAGAATGCTCCGCCCCCTCTGTACTGAGACCCGCGCTCCGCCACTCCGCCATCCACAATCACACGGTGTGATTGTGGATTCTCTGCGCTATTGTGTGACCAAACTGAGTGATTGGGGAGGGCATGCACCGTGCACGTAGGATATTATTGTAGGTAGGGGCCCATAGCGAGTTTGTGTCCAGGGCCCGTGGTCATGATAATCCGTCCTTGGGGTTACTCCTTTTAAAACCTGAATATTGGAGGCTTCCGGTTGGTGAGCAGATGGAGTAGACGTGTTTCGTGAGTGCTCCCGTGAGTGCCAAACTTTTTAAACCACCAAGCCCTCAAACTTTCAAACTTTTTCCTTTAAAAAGGATTCCCTGTTGCTGTTTTCCTTTTTTTTTTTGTCTCGAACGAGCCCACTTACCTCCGAGATGGCTTCGAAGAGCGGCAAGTCGGGCAAGAAGGACGACGCTGGCGCTGTCTTAACCCTGGCGGCCATTACCACGTTGCTGGAGGAACACCGCGCTGCCCTGGCCGCCGAGTTCAAAAATACTTTCAGTCAGCTCGACTCCAAACTCGACCAAACGCGGCTCGCGGTCGAGGACCATGGCCAACGTGTTTCGTCCCTTGAACTCGCCACAGAAGACCTCAGCCAGCGAGTTACGGACCTTGAAGGCATCTGCTCGACTCTACGGGATGATAATGCTCGGCTGAAGGCTAAGGTGGTAGATTTGGAAAGCCGAAGCAGAAGGCAGAACATCCGTATCCTGGGCTTACCGGAGTCGACCGAGAGCGAGTCTCCGGCGGCTTTCTTCTCCAAGCTGCTGTGTGAGGTGTTCGGGAACGATACGCTGCCGTCACCGCCAGAGATAGACAGAGCGCACCGCTCGCTCGCCGCCAAGCCGGCCCCGGGACAGAGACCGCGTCCGGTCATCATCCGCCTTCACCGGTACCAGACGAAAGATATCCTCGTGAGGGAAGCGCGCCGGAGAGGAAAGTTGGAATATCGCGGCCAGCCCATCCGGATATTGGAGGATTACAGCCCCGAAGTTGCCAGCCAACGAGCGGAATACAGCGGAGTCATGTCGGAGCTGTATCACCTGGGTCTGAGGCCGGCTCTGCTCTTCCCCGCCCGGCTCCGGCTCACGCTGTCCGGGGGGGCCAGGAAGTGGATCGGCTCCGTGGATGAGGCGCGCAAATTCATCACGAGTCGCAGCAAAGCTTCAAACCCGCCGTAACGGGACTGTTGGAGGCTGTCACGGCTCCGCCTGCAGCCCGGTGCGGCTCACTGACGCTCACGGACTGACTTTTTTTTCTCTCTCTTTTTTTTTTTACGTGAGTCACATTATTCCTGAGGGGAGGGTGAGTAACCCCGCGACAACCAGTATTTTCTCTGTTGTTAGTTGGACTGCCCCTTTGCAAATATTATTAATTTGCAGTTATTTTTGGCTATTTGAGGGAAGGGGAAAAATAAGTGGTGAAGAGGGAGAGAAAAAAAAAAAAAAAAAAAAAAAAAAAAAAAGCTTTTCCGATTTACCTATAAGTTTTGTAATAATTGTAAGCTGTTAACCTTACTTTTACGCTGCTTAAGTCGGACGTTTTATATTTTATATTTTTGTACAAATATTTCTGGGCTCATATCGGGACTTACAGGTCAAGATTTGAGAGGGTATTTCTTTTTTTTATTTATATCTACACGTTTTAAGGTGCTAATATGTATACACCCATGATACGGGAGCAAAAGCTATTAGTGTGTAGGATAGGAAGATGCGTTATTGCACTTTGTTTGTTTTGAAGAGCTTGCTGCTTTTTTTTTATTTTTCTATAGCAGCTGTCTTAGTTGGGGAGGGTGGGTCGGGGGGATATGTCACTGCCAGAAACTTTGCATTAACTCTTTTCAACTCATTACTTAATGTGGGTCACATTCAACCTCCTTTCCGTTTTCTTTTTTTTTGCCTAGGTCATTGTGCACACCTAATTTTTCTTCTTAGATATTATGAGTAGATACTTGAAGTTGGTGAGCTGGAATGTTAAGGGTCTGAATCACCCTGTTAAGAGGAAAAGGATCTTCTCACATCTAAAACACCTTAAAACAGAAATAGCCTTTCTACAAGAAACTCATATTCGCAGTTCTGATAATAGCCGCCTGTTCCCGAGGTGGTCAGGGCAGAGATTTCACTCCTCCTTTCAAGCTAAGGCCCGAGGAGTTTCAGTTCTGATCAGTCAGGATGTTTCATTTGAGCAGCACAATGTGATTTCTGACAAGTTTGGTCGCTACGTGATCGTTTCTGGGAAATTATTCAATACATTGGTCGTACTTGTGAACGTTTATGCCCCTAATTCAGATGATGCAGTCTTTTTTGAACGACTGTTTTCACTGCTCCCTGACCTTAATACATATTCTCTCATACTGGGTGGTGATTTTAATTGCTGGCTCGACCCAGTCCTAGACCGATCCTCTACCAACCCCGGCACAGCAAGTAAGTCAGCCCGTCTTATTCAGGCGTTCCTTTCTGACTACGGTGTTTGTGATGTGTGGCGTTCTTTACATCCATGTGACAGAGAATACTCCTTTTTCTCACAAGTGCACCACACATACTCGAGGATTGATTATTTTTTTATTGATAATCAACTGATTCCCCTGGTTCATTCCTGTGCTTATCAGAGCATTGTCATTTCCGACCACGCTCCTGTGGTTCTAACCATGTCCCTTCCTGACCTACCTCAGAGAGACAGACAGTGGCGATTCAATTCAACTCTGCTGTCGGACACAAATTTTGTTAAATCAATGGAAACGGAAATAGCCTTTTTCCTATCCACGAATATGACTCCAGGAATGTCTAGTCTAACTGTCTGGGATTCCCTCAAGGCTTATCTCCGGGGACAGATTATATCCTACACTGCTAGGGTGAGGCAAAAATCTTATAGGGAGCGATCAGACCTTGCCCGCCAAATCAAAGAGGTCGATGAAGAATATTCTCGGACTAAATCCCCAGATCTTTACAAAAAGCGGCTAGAACTTAAAACTAAATTTGACCTGCTTACCACTCACCCAATTGAACAGTCACTTCTGAAAAGTAAAACCAGGTTTTATGTTTATGGAGACAAATCTGACAAATTATTAGCCAACCAACTTAAAGGCTCTAAGGCTAAACAAAATATTTCTAAGATTCGATTACCAAATGGCCATGTAACTACAGACAACTTACTCATAAATGAAGCATTCAGGGACTTTTATACCCAGCTATACACCTCGGAATCTCAGACTGATCGAGATGAGATTGCGGACTTTTTAAATAGTCTTAGTATTCCCAGTCTTTCACCAGATCAAAGGAAGACATTAGAAGAACCGATATCCCTGATGGAAATTACTCGAGCCATTTCTTCACTGCAGTCGGGTAAATGTCCTGGCCCTGATGGCTTACCGGCGGAATTTCTAAAGAAATTTTCAACTCTGCTTTCCCCATTGCTATCTACAGTTCTTTCAGAATCCTTCAGCCACGGTTCCCTCCCTCCTTCTTTTTCGGAGGCCTGCATCACCCTCATAGCTAAAAAAGGGAAGGATCCTGCTGAATGCGCCTCCTACAGGCCCATCTCCCTCTTAAACACAGATGCTAAAATCCTAGCTAAAGTCCTAGCCCATAGGCTGGAGAATGCCCTCCCCACAATTATATCTGAAGACCAAACTGGCTTCATTAAAGGTAGGCAGTCTTACTTCAACACAAGGCGACTGTTCAATATTATCTACTCTGCCTCTGAGGCTATCCCTGAATGCGTTGTCTCTCTGGATGCGGAGAAAGCATTTGATCGCGTCCAATGGGATTATCTCTTTGCTGTGCTGGACAGGTTTGGTTTTGGTCCGAACTTTGCTCTGTGGATTAAACTTCTCTATTTACACCCAACAGCCTCAATTCGTACTAACTCTCAACGGTCAAAACCATTTAATCTGCATCGTGGAACCCGTCAGGGGTGCCCCCTTAGTCCCATGCTTTTTGACATGGCTATCGAACCGCTTGCCACAGCGCTCCGATCTTGTGAGGATGTGTCCGGTATCTGGAGAGGTGGCAGGGAACATAAGGTCTCGCTTTATGCCGATGACCTCTTGCTTTTCATCTCTCACCCTCTGGCCTCATTACCCCCTGCGCTGTCACTTCTCAGTCAGTTTGGGAAACTCTCAGGCTATAAACTGAATCTCAGCAAAAGTGAGCTTTTCCCTACCAATCTCGAATCGCATGCTTTAGACCTTTCCAATTTTCCCTTTAAAATCGTAAATGACAAATTCTCCTATTTAGGCATATCTGTGACAAGGAAACACAAAGACCTGCTCCAAGAGAATCTTATCTCATTGTTAAATGAGACCAAACAAACCCTTACACAATGGTCACCCCTGTCAATGTCTCTTGTGGGTCGCATCAATTCAGTTAAAATGACCATTTTACCTAAATTTTTGTACCTTTTCCAGACCTTACCACTCTTTATTCCTGGTTCTTTTTTTCAGTCCCTTGACTCAGTTATATCTTCATACCTATGGCGGGGTAAACGGCCACGTTTGAACAAAACTCATCTTCAAAAAATTAAGTCTGCAGGTGGTCTGGCCCTCCCAAACTTTCGTTATTATTATTGGGCTGCTAACCTGCGCTGCCTTGCATTCTGGTCCTTCTACTGCGACGGCGCTGACCGCCCTGACTGGGTGGCGATGGAGTTACATCCAACTGATGACCTGTCAATTCCTGCCCTACTCGGCTCCTCACTTCCACTTCCTTCACTTAAATCAATCAAAAACCCAGTGGTTAAACATTCTCTTAGAATTTGGGCCCAATTTAGGAAGTTTTTTGGTTTTCACAGCTTCTCTCTTCTTAGCCCCATTGCATCAAATCACTCTTTCAAACCATCCCTTGAGGACCCCACCTTCCAGGAATGGCACAGGAGGGGTATGAATCGTTTTAGAGATATGTTCATAGACGGCACCGTGGCATCTTTTGAGCAGTTAAGTAGTAAATTCAGCCTTCCAAAATCACATTTCTTTAGGTATCTTCAGGCTAGACATTTTGTTCTTTCCCAGACACCCAGCCCTGGTGCATCGATAGGCTTGACCACAGTTGACAAAGTTCTTGCCACCGACCCATTCAAAAAGGGGCTCATTTCGTCTTTCTATGGAATGTTGCTGGATCTTAGGAGTGCCCCTACAGATAAACTCAAAGCAGCATGGGAGCAGGACTTAGGGCTTCCCTTATCAGAGGATACCTGGGAGTCCATACTCAAACTGGTTAATACAACCTCCCTGTGCGCACGTCACTGCTTAATTCAGTTTAAAGTGGTACACAGGGCTCATATTTCCAAAGCAAAGTTATCCTCCATGTACCCAGATATTAGTCCATACTGTGTAAGATGTAAGGTAGCAGAAGCCTCTCTCATCCACATGTACTGGTCCTGCCCATGTCTAAACAAGTACTGGATGGAAGTCTTTCATACTCTCTCTCTGGTGCTTAAAATCAGATTAGAACCAAACCCACTGACTGCCCTGTTTGGGGTCATGGAGGGAGGAAGGAAGTTAACCACTGCACAGGGGCACACTTTGTCTTTTGCCTCCCTTTTGGCTCGTCGGGCAATTCTGTTCAGGTGGAAGGATCCCTTCCCTCCTACTCGTGCACAATGGCTGGAAGACATCATGTCCTGCTTAAAACTGGAGAAAATTAGATACTCGCTTCAGCAATCAAATAAGTTCCAGAAAGTGTGGGGACCTTTTCTAGAAGCATTCCAGACCCTGTGAACTATACTTCATATTTCTTTTGTATTCCTAGTGCAGGCTTTTGATGTTAGAATGACCTCATATTGTGATTAGTAATCTGGCAGTGACATGGGAGGGATTAGTTTGGTCTGTAGTTTGTTTTTGTTACTATTTTATATTTTTTCATACTGTTTAATTGTTTTTTACATTTTGTACACTGGTGTATGCTATGATTAACATGCCCATGCCTACTCAAAATATTTGTAATTGACATGCAGCATTTCACCTTTTTTACTTTGTGAAAATTTTAATAAAAAGATCTTGAATTAAAAAAAAAACCTGAATATTGGGTCATGTAAACACCAAACAGAATATCCCCATCAAACGGAACAGGAATCTGTTTTCTGCTCATGCTCTGTTCACAAGGAATCCTGGTCTTTTGAGTCCAGGAAGTTCTTATAAACACGGAGAAACCAAGACCAGGAGGAGACTAATCACTTCATAAATGTAATGAAGGATATGAACATTTCTGCATTTGTAGACGCTAGTAAGTACCGGGATAGAAGATTTACAAGAAGGAGAGAGAAAAGTTCCACGAAGCAGCATTTGTTTTGAATTTGGATACAGGAAGAAGAAGCAGAAATGACGGTAATTGCGTCATGATGTTCTCCGTGCGTCGCTGGTTTGATCCAGATATCCTGAATGATTAATTACCATGTAAACGGAATATTCCCAATGTTTCAGTAACCGGAATATTAGCAATAACCCCAATTTTGACTGCATGTAAACGTAGTCAGTGTCTGCTGGGGAGTCACAGGGTGATGGGGCAGGTGGGGCTGTGTTCCTCCTGCAGTCCACTGTCTTTAGAGCGTTGAGCTCTAGGTTGTTCCGACGGCACCAGCTGGTCCACCTCCCACCTGTAGGCGGACTCATCACCATCAGAGATGAGTCCAATGAGGGTGGTGTCGTCTGCAAACTTCCAACTTGGTGCATACCTATATTACAATTGTGGGAATTGTGGGAATACACTACTCTAAAACACATGGGGGGGTATAATGAGTCATTCCACCTAGAAGCCTTCATTTATACAGGGTTATAGGCAGTACTCGAGTTGTAAAAAAAAATCAGGGGGGATGGTGGATTTTATCATATGGGGACAGATAATTTGTGCTGATTCCAAATAATATAATATATTACAAATAATAGCAGTGACCAAAACACCTGCAGAAATACTGCAGGAATGACATAGCAGCAGTTAAATGCAGCCTTCTGTAAGCTTTAAATATCCACTGGACTTACATCAAATACATCAAAACACAACAATAAAAAACACTTTTCTGAACTTATCAATATGACTCTGTCCTTCACAGGATAAGTAACATGGATCACTGCAAAAACTCACAATCTTAACAAGAATATTTGTCTTATTTCTAGTTAAAATGTCTCATTTTAGTAAAAAAATCTCATTACACTTAAAACAAGAGTCATCACTGGAAAAAACAACAAGTTTCACCAGTTTCAAGTAGATTTTCACTTGAAATAAGTAGAAAAATCTGCCAGTGGAACAAGATTTTTTAGCTTGTAATAAGAAGATAAATCTTGTTCCACTGGCAGATTTTTCTACTTATTTCAAGTGAAAATTTACTTGAAACAGATGAAAATTGTCAAATAAGTTATTTTTCTGGTGTTATTTTTCTGGTGATGACTCTAAATGTTGAAATAGCAGTAAAACCACATTCATTGATGAAATGACATAAGGGATGGAAAGGAGGGATGAACTGGACCGTTTTTATTTCACGGGGGATGCCATCCCTCAACTCCAGTACTGGTTCTAGGTGGAATGACTCATTTTACCTAGAACCCTTTACAATTATGTTTACTTTATGTGGTTATTCAATTTAATTCAATCAAATTCAAAAATATCAGTCAACTTTGCAGGGAAATTAATTGTTGCCGTAGTCATGATTTAAGTTTTTTCAAAGATACAATGTACAGGTTTATTGCTGTGGAAAGGAATTGTCTCCTGTATCGGTCTGTACTGCAGTAGATCTGAAGAAGCATCTGACTGAAGACACTGTTGCTGAATCACTGTCGTTTAGAAGAGGATGCTCCGGGTTGTCAATGATCTGACAGAAACAAAGATTTTGAGCTTTGCCTCAAAATGTGGCAAAATCAGTATATGTGAACTGTACTACATTATCTCATGAATTGGATAAATACCAGGAATAGGAAACAAAAAGTACTTATTTTCCTTATTCAGACTGAGGAAAAGTTTATTTTCAAAAGCCATCAACTTAATTTTTCTAATACTACTATATGTATTCTTATATTCTTATACTTTATTCTTATATTAATATTTACTTTTTTACTTACTTCTTGTTTTCACTTTAATTGTTTTGCAGTGTGCACAGGAGAAGCTCTACAATTTCGTAGCACATTGTTTAATGAAAAAAAACGGCATTCAATTCAATTCAAAATTCAATACAATTATTCTTTTGCAGCTAAAACAGGGCAGTCTCATCTTGAAATGTCAAAAAATAAATTTTTCTACTTTTCTCCCTTTGTTATTGTACAGTTATTTTATTACAAGTTAATTCGAAAATAACTTATCTTGTGTAGTTTGTGGTAGAACATTTTTTTTTTTAATCTTTTTTGTTTATTTATGTTGATCTTTACCTGTGGATCCTCTCTGATTCACAGCTTTGGAGATAATCATTAACGTTTACTCCTGTAAAACTGGCCCTCTTTAAACTTGCTGGGTTAATTGTAAGTTTAAGTCAGAATTTATGTTCCTCTAACTCGTTTGTCAGCCCTCAGATTCAGCCCTGCAGTGGCGCCACCAGGGGGTGGCCTGGGGTGGCCACAGCCCCCCTACAAATTTGCTGCCCCCCCACTGGCCACCCCACTTGCTTCAATAAAAAAAAATATAAAAAAAACAACACATAGATTCTATTGTCAGTTATGCGCTTCATCCCAAATCATTTGGGCCAAATGCATATATCATATATGCATATATGCAGTACTGGAGTTGAGGGGGGATGAGGGGGTTTGGCATCCCCCCCTGAAATAAAAAACGGTCCAAATCATCCCCCCTGAAATAAAAACGGTCCAAATCATCCCCCCCTGAAATAAAAACGGTCCAAATCATCCCCCCTGAAATAAAAACGGTCCAAATCATCCCCCCTGAAATAAAAACGGTCCAAATCATCCCCCCTGAAATAAAAACGGTCCAAATCATCCCCCCCTGAAATAAAAACGGTCTAAATCATCCCCCTGTAAAACTGCCATCCCTCCTTTCCATCCCTTATGTCATTTCATCAATGAATGTGGTTTTACTGCTATTTCAACATTTAGAGTCATCACCAGAAAAATAACACCAGAAAAATAACTTATTTGACAATTTTCACCTATTTCAAGTAAATCTTCACTTGAAATAAATAGAAAAATCTGCCAGTGGGACAAGATTTATCTTTAGCAAATACATCTTGTTCCACTGGCAGATTTTTCTACTTATTTCAAGTGAAAATCTACTTGAAACAGGTGGAAATTGTTGTTTTTTCCAGTGATGAGTCTTGTTTTAAGTGTAATGAGATTTTTTTACTAAAATGAGACATTTTAACTAGAAATAAGACAAATATTCTTGTTAAGATTGTGAGTTTTTGCAGTGATCCATTTTACTTATCCTGTGAAGGACAGAGTCATATTGATAAGTTCAGAAAAGTGTTTTTTATTGTTGTGTTTTGATGTATTTGATGTAAGCCCAGTGGATATTTAAAGCTTACAGAAGGCTGCATTTAACTGCTGCTATGTCATTCCTGCAGTATTTCTGCAGGTGTTTTGGTCACTGCTATTATTTGTAATATATTATATTATTTGTAATCAGCACAAATTATCTGTCCCCATATGATAAAATCCACCATCCCTCCTGATTTCTTTTTGAAACTCGAGTACTGAGTACAACAGTATAATAAAATCCTGTAATGACGGCTTTTAGTTTTGGTGTCCACCCCAAGAATTTAAGTGGGCCCATCTGGCCCCCCCTAGGAAACATTTTTGGAGGGCCCCTGCGTCCCTGGAAGCCCCTCAGAGCAGAGCAAGCAGCATGGATGTATTATATTAACTGGATACCGGACAGGAAAATGGCCGCCGTTCATTTCAATGGAAGTTGCTCGCCTGTCGCATAAGCCGAAAAAGTTCCTGACTTCCGGGTTTACTTCCGTGTTATCGGGCCCATAGAGCATGCGCAGTTGAGTCATCTCCCATGATGCTCTGGGCCTCCCATCATGCCCCGGGGCAATGACGCGAATATTAATATAATATGTATTAATATAATATATTAATTAATGTATATTATTACATGTATAGTATTACATATATTATTAATTAATATAATATAATTACACAATATATATTAATATAATACATCCGTGGAATGCACGGACACGGCTGTGACGTCAGCCGTGACGTCACGCCCAGAAAGAGACTTTTCTTTGACTTTTCTGGCCGTTAGAAAACATTTTTGATGGATATAAAGTCCATGACTTAAAAATATAGAATACAAAGATTAGTAATTAACGGTGATTACAGCTGGAGGTTCCTGTGAACAGTTTTAGAGGCTTCTCTTTTACTATGGCGGTCTATGGGAAAAAAGCTTTTTGGGCCCCATGGGATTTTTTGTTGCAGTACCGCGGCTGGCCACTGGGAAAAATCGGCGTGCCTGCTGAGTGCGAGACCGGGGGCCTGAGCCCGGCCCTGGAGGTGCGCATGCTCCTGGAAGCCCCTCAGAGCAGACGGAGCAGCCCGCCCCTGGAGGTCCTCAGTGCGCATGCCCGCGGCTGTCAGTGGAAGGGAAACTGACAGTATGGCGGGCGAGTGCTGCTGCCAAGATGCCACTGTTGCTCGTGATGTTTCTACCGCCGGCAGCGCGTATATGGACTAGTGACGTTTTAAAAAGAAGAGGATTTACCGACAAAAGCCTTGGGCCGTGATCTTCCATGATGGCAAGGCTCGCCGACTACTTTGTTGTGGTCGGTTACGACCTGCATAAGCGAGGTGGGTGCTTTAGTTAGCCCGTGTAGCTGTGAGTAAACAGGAGGCGGGAAGTGAGGCGTGGACCGGCCCGGACGCCGCTCACAGCTGACACATGCGGGCTGTCAGCGGGCGAGCTGTCAACTCGAGGCCGGGGACGGGTAGGCCTCGTGGGATTAGTGGACGTGTTTCAGGCGGTGGCACGCATTTCCCAGTCCAGACACATAAATACGTGCTCACGTCCATTATAGGCTTTAACATAAAAGCACGCTTTTGCTGTAAGCAAGAAATAAAACGGCTTTTCTCTGTTAGTGGCAAATATATTGTAACATTTTCACAGCTAAGCATCTAACATCAGCCCGGACACCTCAAAGGTTTAAGACTGATTTATTCATTCGTTTTACCGTTTAAACTGCATTTGCCCACATGGACACAGACAATAACAATGGTGTCTTGATGAACTGATATTTAATCAGAAAACTAAAAGTTATAGAGAATAGTCAGTGTTGCTGCTGCAGTTTCCTGGCAGTGACATCCTAAACTGTTGATTTTTACATTTAGAGCCTAATTTTACTTAGTTACTTAGTTTTGACGGAGCACTGTTTTATTGCATAGTTGGGAAGGGCTTTGGACCGTTATCTGAACACAACCCCCCCCCCCACTTGGCCTAGATCGGAGTGTATAAAGGCCCGTTTAATCATGAAATATTCAGCTGCTCTATCCCAAGAAAGCATGCAACGTGGTACAGACATTGGTTGTTATTTGCAGTGGAATTGGCCTTACGATTTATGCACAAGTGGTAAACTGTAACATGACAAATCCTATATGCCTAAGAGCAGAAAGAGAACAGGCTTTTATTTTGATGCTTGGGCAGCCTTTAAAAAGTATCTGGGAACCACACATTAAGGCCTTAATGGATCATTAATATCTCCCTGCTACAAGCCCTCTCCTGTCTCACTGTTTAGTCTAATACATTCATTTATATGTTGCCTAAGTGGATGCATGTTGTTGTGATAAACATCTCATGTTGCAGTGATATTTTCCCATTAACAGATTTGTGCCATCATGATTTAACGGGCTGACCTAATTGTCATTTGCTTTCTTACAATGTGTGCTCAAAATGATTTTGGTTTTATTTTTTAGTCATGTGTCACCTATTGTGCACCCTTGCCACGTTCTAAAAGGAGATGCTAGTGTTGTAAATAGGAATGCAGGTTTACCAGTCAAAAGATATTGCCACCTTTGCCTGAAGGAGTTGAATTGAACGATGCCAGATATTCAGTTTTAACTCCATGGATAGGTGTTTTTATTGTTTTATTGCTATGGTTTTGTATTACAGAAGTCAATAAGAAAATTCCAATACACTAACAGAATTTTGAAGTATAATAAAGCTTCCTCTTATGAATTAATTTCATGCATGCTGTGTGTGCTTAAGTGAGTGGTTGGTGGTTGTCATTCAGTGGTATGTTTCACAAGTAAAGCTATTGACAATTTTTCACGGCTATCATTGCTCTCTCAAAGGACTGTTACCATCAGCAATCTTGTGTGTTTAAAGATGATCTTTTTAACATGCTTTGTATGATTTGGATTGGACTTGTATAATCTTTCCCCTTTTTAAAAGAGTCAAAAAAATTCTGGCATCACTTGGAGATGCTAACCTGGTACAGCCTTGAATCTATCATCCTTTTTGTTTCTCTAAAGTGACGAGCTGGTTACAATGTGCTTAAGCTGTGATGTTATGTTGGACCATTAGTTGATATTAGAACCAGCATAGATGCCTTTTGGTTTGGAAGACTTCTTAGTTAATGGCGTTTTGTCTTCGTAACAAGGATCTTCAGAAAAACTGTGCAGCATGTAATTGTTTTGTCAGTGATTCCTCCACTTGGTTGAAGACCCAGCAGCCAATCAGATTTACACTCTGAGGCCTGAACAGGAAGATGGGATTAGGGCTGAAACGATTCCTCAAATAATCGGAGTAATTCGATTACAAAAAATGATTGAGGAATTTTCTCTGCCTTGAGGAATAGTTTAATTTTGCAGCTCAAAGCCGGGTATTTTGCCCGGACTACGTTTAATGTGGCACAACGCGCTGACGCCGGGCAGAAGAAAGAGGCGGTGGATATGTTTGGTTTTAACTAAAAGCAAAGGCAGAAAATGTCCAAAGTGTGGCAGCATTTCCAGCTGGACACCAAGGCAACACTCTGTTGCTGTTTCACTGTAAGACAGAGCTGATACACAACAGTACGTCCTCAATGCTGCAGCTTCTCCACCCGTTTACTCCCAGAGGGAGGACCGTCACCCAGACACGGTACAATTAAGTTAATGTATGTAGCACTAATTAATGACATTAACGTTACGGTACCTTGATAACATAATGTAAGGCTGGTGTAGAGTTAAGCCTTACCTTATTAAATTAAACCTTTTTGGGGTGGTGAGTAGGATAAACACGGGGACAACTTGTGCTGAGTTCCAGTGTACTTTAATGTCCCTCAACAGTGTAGGATTTTAGAACATCAACACAGCACCTAGTGCCGTACTGTGGCGTATCACTCCGCCCAATCTAAAACAGACTAATCACTACAGATAAACTGACTAGTGTCATTATAGTCCCTGATTTACATCAGAATATAAAGAATGTATTTATAAAATAATGAACCCTGAATTACCAAAATAACCTTCTTAACTAAAATAAATTTCCTCTTACAATAACGTTAGCCCTGTGGAGGTCTAGGTTTATGACGACTGTCGATGCGGCTAACGCACTTAATCTGTAAAAACACAGAGCTGTAGAGTGATTAGGGTGAAAAATAAAAACGTAATAAAACTAACTGGGTAGTTTTCAGTTTTATCTCTGTATTCATTGATGGATAAATCATCAAGTAGCGCTGGTGCCTAATGTGCTCCAATACAGCAGGGCTCAGAAGTTTAGAGTGACAATACAGATTCTCCCTCATTGCATGTCTGGAAAGCAGAAAAGAACCATGTTTTCTTTGAGCTTCTGGTTCAAGCAGTCACATTCATGACAGTGAGACTGGCCCAAACAGCAGTTTGACAGCAGCCTGTCAGCAGTGTCAGCAGTGACAGACTCTGTATCAGATCCATCTGTGTGGGGCCAGCATTGCATTTGGAGCTGTTGGTCATTGGAGTTCTGGTTTTATAGAGAATGTATGATGGTTTGATTTCAAGCTGGTGTGATAGCATTGATAGTCAGTCTGTTCTAAACACATACACACACACACTCCTCGAGCAAACTGTCAACTGTCAAGACTGCTCAGATTTTTACCGGCCATGTTGGATACAAAGAAGAATACTCAAGGTTGATTGAGAATGCATTTCGGCCATTATGTCTAAAAAACACATCTCTTTTACCATCAAGCAATTTTATCTTGAAGCGAAAGGTTAAGAGTAGATGTATGTGTGACATGTTGAAGGGGAAAGCCATCCATAAAAATTGTTTAGAAAAGGTCAGGTTCTTTTAAACAATGCTCTATCAATTTGTTCCGACAGCATTATTCAGAGGATTGAATTTGTTTTAGATACAGATATAGACAATGATAGTTTTTAAATTAGCTGAATAATTAATTAAACAATTTAATATATGTTGTACGATGTATGTTGTACATCCAATACAAAACCTTATACATTACTATTTCAAAAGATGGAGCGTTATGGAGTGTTTCTCCTTTTTTACAATGCTGCTAAACTGTTTTGAACTGAATGTAACATAGATTGAGTTCTAAAGCATTTGGCAAAGCCTGTGTGTCATGTTAACATAAATTAATCTACAATCAGATCATTTGAATATATATATATTAGGGCTGCAACGATTTGTCGACGTCGACAAAAATTGATAATCAAAATTGTCGACAATGAATTCCATTGTCGACAATTGTCACCAGACTTGTTTTTCCAATGGAGTGAGGCGTCTCACTTCAATACAATCTCTACGTCTCAGCTGAGCGGGTAGCGGTTAAACAAAAATGATGGCGTCCTGTACAGCAGCTGCATGTAACAAAACTTCAAAAGTTTGGGAGCATTTTAGCCTGGATACGGCGAATAAAAAAATTAATGTACAGACTGGGATGAGTTTGAGAAGTTTATTTAGAAGTGTTGTGTGTATATCGGCCGTGATGTTTCTGAGTACGAGCAGAGTGCTCCCCTTTCAAAATTGTGCGGTCATTGTCTGCCTATTGTTTATGTTAGTTATTTGCAGTGTTGTGCAAGTTCATACTTTTCATGAACTAGTTCAAAGTTCAGTTCACATAGTTTAAAAATGAACAGTTCACGTTCATAATTCACCATTTTCATTTTGGACTAAGTTCAAACTGAGTTCAAATTCAGTAAATTTCAATATTTTTAGGTGAGAAGTACGACTGAAACGCCACTCTGTCCTAAAACTGTTGTAGTGGTCTCCAACCCTGGTCCTCAGGACCCTGTCCTGCATGTTTTAGATGTTTCCCTGCTTCAGCACCCTGATATAAATGACTGTCATTAACAGACTTGTGCAGACCTGGATGACAAGCTGATGACGGACATTAATTAGAATCAGGTGTGATGATGCAAGGAAACATCTAAAACATGCAGGACAGGTGTCCGAGGACCAGGGTTGGAGACCCTGCTGTAAACCATCCTGTATTGTCCTAGTGGCTTTTCAACTTTACTCAGGCTGGGGGGCTACGGTGGCGCAGCAGGTAGTGCAGCTGTGTCACAGGTCCTGGGTTCGATTCCCGCCGGGGATGCTGTGGGCGCTGAAGTGCGTGTTAGTTCCTCCATGACTTCAGTGCCCACCATCCTCTCTGTCACAGACTTGCCCTCGCGTTACATTAGCTGTGGCTGCGCTCGCGACCGGGTCCTTTGCATTTATGTGGTAGGCTAAAATTGAGCTGCTTCAGTGGGAAGCAAAATCCTTTTCACAAAGAACACATATCACTCTACTAGAGATGCACCAACCGATCAGTATCGGCAGATAATGCACCTATCGGTTTTGATCGGCGTACTCAAAATAATAGTCCAAAGCAGGCCGATACGATGACGTTTACAACAACAACAACCCGCCACCCGCGCGTGCATTCCCACATCTCAGACCGAGGGGGCGTGACCGGCCTCGCTGGTGTGGGAGTTTTACAATGTCTGAAAACGACAACAAATTTGCAGTTTGCAAGCTGTGTGCAAAGGAGACACCCCGAGGAGGTACAAAAAGAATATCAACACAACGAAGCTGATAAGACATTTTAACGTTTCTCAAGTCAAAGACTATATAAACAACAAGAGCGCGCCGCAACGCTGCTAACTCAGCTGTAAAGGGCTGAGTATGGTTCTGCGTCACACACACGCAGAGCACACGGCGCACCCGTGACACCGTCACGAACTGTTCAGACTTCTCCGTCTCTCCATTTGGTCGCGGTGCAGTACCCCCCGCGGCCACTAGTTAGCGATCTTTTTCTGAATGGTTTATCCGACTTTTTCCGGTCACAGTAAATCAAAGAAATAAGGACAACTATTGTGCAAAAAACAAAAACAAAAAAAATCACATATAAACGAAGAAAAAAGCCCTGGAAGTTCACTACTGATTCAAACCGGAAACCGGAAATGCTTCGCTTTCAAACGAACCAATCACAGCCCTCTCGGTCTGCGTGTGGACGGCGTCTCCTCGACGCGTAGTTACAATTTTCGGGAGGTGCACGTCAGTGACGGCGCATGTGACGGCGTGTCCTCTGCGTGTACAAAAACCACACGCCGTAGACACGGCGTCGTTTTGACGCAGAAGCATAATTCAGCCTTAACAGAGACCTACAAACGACAGCAGCAATAGCAAGAAAAATAAAGAACTACATCGTAAGGTAATGAATCATAAGCCTTGATCATCAACCGTTTGTCCTTGAAGAAGACATGGGGTTTAGCCGCGTCGTTTGCTGCTCGGATCCCGGTACGCGCTGCCGGGTAGTTAATATTTCACTGATGAACAGTGTTGAGCAAGTTACATCCAAAATATAATACATTATATATTACTAGTTACTGTCATTTGAAAGTAATAAGTTACATTACAATATTACTATATCTGAATTGTAATGCGTTACACTACTTGTGTATTACTTTTGAGTTAGTTTCAACAAAATAGCCACAGCAATATATGACTAAGCATTTAAAAATGCTAAACTGCAGATTGTTATAGCTGATTATGTACATTCAGTGGAGGATGATGTAACATAATGACTGTGTAGGCCCCTAAAGCTACTAATAACTTAATATAATTAGGCACAGTAAAGGCTCATGGCACAATGCAATAAGTAACAATGACAGTTAGAATCATATAAGCAGACAAATGATCAAAGTCTGTAAGTTATGGTGGAGATGCTGCAAATATTTAAAGTCCTGGCCTATTCATATGAAACAAAATAGAGTTAGAGCCCACTATAACATAGCCTATAGCCTTATAATATGACAAACACACAATCTCTTTTTTATTACCGTTTTTATTTCAGGGGGGGATGATTTGGACTGTTTTTATTTCAGGGGGGATGATTTGGACCGTTTTTATTTCAGGGGGGATGATTTGGACCGTTTTTATTTCAGGGGGGGATGATTTGGACCGTTTTTATTTCAGGGGGGATGATTTGGACTGTTTTTATTTCAGGGGGGATGATTTGGACCGTTTTTATTTCAGGGGGGATGATTTGGACTGTTTTTATTTCAGGGGGGATGATTTGGACCGTTTTTATTTCAGGGGGGATGATTTGGACCGTTTTTATTTCAGGGGGGATGATTTGGACCGTTTTTATTTCAGGGGGGATGATTTGGACCGTTTTTATTTCAGGGGGGGATGATTTGGACCGTTTTTATTTCAGGGGGGATGATTTGGACCGTTTTTATTTCAGGGGGGATGATTTGGACCGTTTTTATTTCAGGGGGGATGATTTGGACCGTTTTTATTTCAGGGGGGATGATTTGGACCGTTTTTATTTCAGGGGGGATGATTTGGACCGTTTTTATTTCAGGGGGGAATATTTGGACCGTTTTTATTTCAGGGGGGATGATTTGGACCGTTTTTATTTCAGGGGGGATGATTTGGACCGTTTTTATTTCAGGGGGGATGATTTGGACCGTTTTTATTTCAGGGGGGATGATTTGGACCGTTTTTATTTCAGGGGGGATGATTTGGACCGTTTTTATTTCAGGGGGATGATTTGGACTGTTTTTATTTCAGGGGGGAATATTTGGACCGTTTTTATTTCAGGGGGGATGATTTGGACTGTTTTTATTTCAGGGGGGATGATTTGGACTGTTTTTATTTCAGGGGGGAATATTTGGACCGTTTTTATTTCAGGGGGGGGGTGATTTGGACCGTTTTAATTTCAGGGGGGGTGCCATCACATCACCCCTCATCCCCCCTCAACTCGAATACTGCTCACACGGAACTCAGAACTTCTTCATAAATAACTCCCAGAGAGAAAAAAAACACCAGCAAGCTAACAAACAAACCAATGAAGCTCTCAGAGTTAACAAAACGAACCAGCAATCAACAACTCGCAGCTGTTTTAACCTCTCCTCCTGACGGGCTGCAGGTGTGGTTTAAGGCTGATTTATGGTTCCGCGTTACACCAACGCAGGCCATACGCCGTGGGTTACGCGAACTACTGCGTACCCTACGGCGAAAGCTCCGCGTCGATTTAATGCAGAACCATAAATCCGCTCTCACAGCGCTACTGACTGTGAGCCCGGCTCTTGCTCCTTGCCGCGCGCAGCTCCTCGCCGACTCCACGCTCATATATATTTAATAAATGTATAAAGCCCATATATTAATAAAGCCTCACTTGGCCGAGCCTTAACGCTGAGACCATGGTACATTTAAGTTACACGCGGACACGCCGCACTGTTGACTTTTCCCTGCCGGCTCTGCTCACTGAACAGTCCCCACACAAACAGTGTCCAGCGGCGTTACGTTCCGCCGCGCCGCGTTCCCAACGCTTTTTTCTGTTGTCGGGATGTCTCGCGGACGCGGTGTTGGTGAATTCTTTAAAAAACAACAGCTAAACGGGTTAAAATGCGTTGTAACGCGCGTTACTTAGATTGTAACGAGTAAAATATTACCGAAAATGTATTAGTAATGCGTTATATTACTGCGTTACAGCAAATAGTAATACATTACTGTAATTGCGTTACTTTTGTAACGCGTTACCCCCAACACTGCTGATGAATGCCCGTCGGAGTTATACCAGACTATGTACAGTCTAAAGTCTTATGCTGGATTCACACTGAAAGTGTCAAAAATGGCCTATGGTAGCTCGGGACGCCTGCATCGCGCTGCTTGCCAAAGTCTTTCGATGCCTGCCGACGCCTTTCTGTCAAATGCTGATCTGCGGTTCTTTTTGCGGGAGTGATGGAGGTGCACGGATAAAGTTTTGAAGTTTGGCGTTATGTTCAACTGATTACAAGATAAGACTTTATATGTTTTCCTTTAAATGAAACTTAAATGGCTAAGCACGCTGAATATAAGTGGTAAGCGTATGTGAGTGTAAGTGTAAGAGGGAGGGGGAGGGAAACAGTCGTTTCTGCGTTTATTTAATTTTTAGCAATGAGACTCGAGATGGAATTACAGCCTTGCAGAGGAATCTGTTTTTTTTCTCTGGTTAGGGGTTTGGTTGGCACTTAGTGCTTATTCCCCGGAGAGTGTTAGTATCCACAACTCTCTCGCCTACAATACAACAGGGACTGGACTCATGTCTGCACCCAGCTGGGATTTTGGAAGTCAACTGTGAATACTTTGTTCATCTAAGTTTATTTCTTGAAAGTTCTTATGTCCTTGACACGTTTGTTAATTCCACACAGGTGCATGATGTACATGTTAAAGTAAGACCATTTATTGTAAGTAGGGTTGCAAAGGGGTGGAAAATTTCCGGAAACTTTCCGGAAACTTTCCATGGGAAGTTAAGCTGGGGAATTTTGGAAATATTCCAAATTGGAAACTTTCCATGGGAATTATGGGAATTATGGGAATTTATGGGAATTATTGGGAATTTATGGGAATTAACTGGAAATTGGGGGTAATTTAAACAAACTGTATCATATCCAAACATTAGCACCTAACTTACCAGCTAGCTAGCTGCTGTGTTAATACATTTTTATTTAATATTTGCAAGTTAAACATTAATACCATTATAGATCAAATATATTTACCCCATAATATTATCAAAACTTACTTGACTTTATATAGTCCGTGGGCTCAAATGTGTGGCTTCAATAGTCTTGTGCTTTGAGCTCAAATGTGTGGCCTCCAGGCTTCAAGAAATCACCTGTGCATGTGATGGAGGAATGCACAGTGCCTGTAGGGGGCGTGGCCTCAATAGCCCTGCAGTAAGCAATGTGCTGTGTGCATGTGATTGAGGAGTGTACTTGCATTAAATCTGGTTGTTTTAGCCAAGACTATGCTACAATATATTTCCCCCAACTATATTTAAGTTCCCTGTTAAGGGCCAACCTTCAATTCTGTAAATTTCTTATTTATTCTCGTTAATTCCCGTTAATTCCCATATATTCCCGTTAATTCCCATATATTCCCGTTAATTCCCATGGAAAGTTTCCAACTTAGGAAAACGTAGGAAAAGGAAGAATACAGGAACATATATTATCTTATGTCTGAATTAGGGGTTGTTAGTTATAACGTTAAAGGTGTTAATCATCCCATAAAAAGAAAGAAGATCCTAGTCTAGTTGAGAAAATATAACTGCTCTATAGGACTATTACAAGAAACTCATTTAAATGATGCTGGACACAAGAAACTGAGGAGAGAATGAGTTGAGCAGGTGTTTTATGCGTCCTGTCCAAACAGCAGGAAGAGAGGAGTGGCAATTTTGATCAGTCGATCCACTAACTTTGTAATACAGAGGGAAGTAAAGGATGGGGAGGGCAGGTACCAGGGCCGCCACAAGGGGTGTGCGAACCGTGCGACCGCACGGGTCCTCGCACCCAAAGGGCCTCGCACCCAAAGGGCCTCGCGCTATGGGCCCCCCCCCCCCGTTTTTTTTTTTCCTTTTTTCCCTTATAAATATCAACAGTCACGTTCCAAATCAGACCTAAATGTGTACTAGTCTGTGCATATCAATAAATATATGTGCATTGATGTGCTTGCTGATTGATGTCTCTGCGCAGCTGCACGTGTCTTTTGTTCAATACAACTGCGTCAGACCAAGCGATTGACACAAGGTGCTCTGATCCAGATGGGTGGGGTGTGGAACAAACTGTCACACAATGTCGAGAGAACGAGACAGATTCAGGAAATTTCCATCAGGGAATGAAAAAAGAAAAAAACTATAGAAAATGGAAGAGTTTAATGCCTCTCTGAAAGGCTCGTTTGATAAATTTGTTACAAAAATCACCGATCCGACCGGGTCTCAAGCAGCCGTGGGGCCCCGCGTCGAGGCAAGCCAAATGATGATGAGGCAGGGGAAGGTATCCAGTATTTTGATAATTGGAGAGTTAAAATTGCGCATATAGACACCCGATCCGACCCGAAAAACCAAAAAACTTCGCCCAGACAGCTCTGGCAGGTACATAGTGGTTATGGGAACCATGGGAGGAGTACAGCTAACCATCATGAATATTTATGCTCCGAATAAAGATGACCATGTATTTTTTAGAGATATAGCATCCATATTGGCAAGGGAAGCTAGAGGGACTGTAATTCTAGCAGGGGATTTTAATTGTGTCTTGAATTTGAAAATTGATAAATTACCTGCAGATCACAGACCCCCAAGTAGGAAATCTAAGGCAGTAAAACATATGTTGGAGGAGTTAGGGTTTATCGATGGCTGGAGAGCCAAGACTCCAATGACAAAAGACTTTACTTTCTTTTCAAATGTGCATGGATCATATTCCAGAATTGATCTGATTTGCATTTCAAAGCAAAGCCTACACAAGATTGAGGATTGTGTTATAGAACCTATTACTCTATCAGATCGTGGTCCAGTTAGGCTTAAATTGAATTAGGGTTTCGAAAGACATTTTAAATACTGGAGATTAAACGTTTCATTGCTAACTAAAACAAACTATAGAAGAATACTTTGCAATAAATTAGGGCTGGGCGATATGGACCAAAAGTCATATCTCGATATTTTTTAGCTAAATGGCGATACTCGATATATATCGATATTTTTTCTGTGCCTTAATTGGGGTTTCCCCCAAAACATTATAGCATAGCATCTATGTTAGCTTCATTTTTTTCTGAGGCAAACCCTTAAAAAAACAGTCAGTTTTAATACAAAGCCTCGTGCCAAATGTCTCCTTTGTTAACAGAGGTCTGCACAATATCAACATGTATAAAACAAATGAAATAAAAATAAACTGCCTGCATATATAGAATAAAAATGCTTCTTGAATAAAATAAAACAAATATCCCTTTCCTGCATAACAATTAAATTAAAATACACTGTGCAATTAATACAATGTAGACAGTAACAGGCAGACTTTTCCACTGAGGTTGACAGTTGTGCAAATAACAAAACATTTGTGCAAATCTCAAATAAAACATTCAAGTCAATTTGTCACAAAATAAGCTATATCAAAATCATTAAAAAAAAAAAAAAAAAAAATAAAAAAAAATTTTAATCGATATAAACGATATTGTCTCCTATCATATCGTGTTTGAAAATATATCGATATATATTAAAATCTCGATATATCGCCCAGCCCTACAATAAATGATAACGGAGCAGTTTACCCCTCCACCCTTTGCAGTGTTTCCCCTAGAATTTTTCTTCAGGCCCGGTGGTACCCACCAAAAAAACCCTAAACAGACGAGGTGCGTGGGACGGCATATTGGACATGTGACATGGAGCAATATAACAAAGTTTTACATTAAAAATCATTGTAGGCCTATATTGCTGAATTCTATCAATTCAATGAAATCATTAGGCTTAATCTAACCTTTAACCAAAGTGTCATGGGCCTGAAAGGTCTGACCCCATATGAGCATTGATCATCTTTTTTATATATTTCAGAGGGATCTCTATGAAAACCCTCTGGGATGGTCCTCTTTTAACGAGCTGCTTGTGCTGACGGCATATGTGACAAAACATCCCTATTCATAATTGAGACTATATCAGTTATAAATAATTAAACATTAAATTAAACATTGTAGAAGATTTTTTTCTTCCAGTTTTGTTATAACAGAGTTACATGCATTTGACAATGCCTGGGGAAAAAAATCAACCTTTAGTGGTTCTAGTGGAAAGACAATCTATTGTCCGTGTTATTTTCATCATTATTGCTTACCAAAAAAAGAAGCTCAATCAGAACAAAAATGTAAGCTAAACAACAAATTGTAAATGTACCATGGGGAGTGTGGTACAACCAAGGGCTGTATTTATGGTTATTAAGCCATTCTGGATCCCAGCCAGATGTTCTGTGTTTAAATGTTGTTTTTTACTGGGTCACCAGTCGGACGGGGGTCGGCAGTCGGACCGGTGTCAGCGACGGTAAAGGCTGATTCATGGTTCCGCGTTACACCAACGCAGAGCCTACGCCGTAGTGTACGCGTCCCTGCGTACCCTACAGCGTAGGCTACGCCGTGACCTACGGCGTAGGCTCTGCGTCGATTTAACGCAGAACCATAATTCAGGCTTAAGGGTAATTGAGCAGCGCCCCTCTCCACTGCAATCTGCCCCTCTTCCTCCCGTCTCACCTGCACCTGTCATTTTTTCCTCTGTTGCCTCTGTTGCCTCTGTTACTTTCCCTTCATCTATTTTCCGTGGCTCTGGACTCAGGCAGAAACATTTCTTTATATCATGTTGTCTGTCACCCGCGATATTTTTTCTTATTAATGAGATTAACGTTACGGTACCTTGATAACATAACGTTACCCTGTGGAGGGCTGGGTTTCTGTTAATTATGACGACTGTCGATGCGGCTAACGCATTTAATCTGTAAAAACACAGAGCTGTAAAGCTAAAAAATAAAGCTAACTGGGTAGTTGTCAGTTTTATCTCTGTAGTCATTGATGGATAAAACATCAAGTAGCGCTGGTGTCTAATGTTCTCCAATACACCAGGTCTCATAATTTTATTTTGAACACTGCCAAAACTCAAAATCTTATCAAGACTTTAACTTAAAACTTAACTAGAACTTAAAATTTGCTTGACACAAATGAAAGTTCAATTGAAACAGGTGGGAAAAACACCTAACCTTTTAAGTTATGTGTGTTATCAGGTGTAATGGCATTTTTAGGTTAGAAATGAGAACATTTCTTGGTAAGATCCTTAGTTTTTTGAGTGAAGGCAGTCTGGCCTTCGGCAGAAGGGTCCCCCCTTATGATCCAGGTCCTGGTCCAGGTTTCTACCCTCATGAGGGGGGGGGTTTTCTTGCCACTGTTTGGCTTAAGGCTTTTCTCCCACTATGGGAGTTTTTACCCGCCATTGTTTATGTAATAATTGCTCGGGGGTTCATGTTCTGGGTCTCTGGAAAGTGTCTAGAGACAACATCTGTTGTATTAGACGCTATACAAATAAAATTGAATTGAATTGAATTTGGTCAACTGGTGTAAGTTCAGCAGGGCTCCAGACTGTGACCAATTGGTTGCATTTTCCGACCTTTTCTGAAGGCCTTGCGACATAGTTTTTTAACTAGGAGCACCAGTGCGACTTACAAATCCAACCCTCTTGCCCATTTTCTTTCTTTTTTTTCCATATTTTTGTGGAGAAGCGGAAGCAAGTGTCTGTGTGTGTGTGTGTGTGCCTGTCATGTGTCTGGATGCGCACTGCGAGGCGGATGGCCGGGTTGGGGG
Organism: Cololabis saira; assembly: GCF_033807715.1. NCBI lineage: Eukaryota > Metazoa > Chordata > Actinopteri > Beloniformes > Belonidae > Cololabis > Cololabis saira. The sequence goes on along the minus strand of NC_084609.1, from coordinate 34,044,391 downwards.
GGCAGTAACCATAGCAACGTGCAGCATTTTCAGTACATGTGCACTGTGTGCAAAATTAAGGGTTACAAGATTCAGGAGTCTGTGTCGAGTAGAAAGTGCTGTGTCGTTTGACCATAAAGTGACGCTATGAAACGAACTTTAGATTCGTTTTTCACAAGAAATATAATCCAGAAGCTCCTGTCGGTCCTGTGACAGTTTCCCAAACTTCGGACAACGATAGTTCAGAGGATGAGTCAACAGGTGATGTCCCAGCACCAAAAAAAGCCCAAATCTTATCATTTCAGACAAGAATGACTCACTGAGTTTATGTGGTTGAGATATTGTAAAGAAAAGAAAGTGATGTCCTGCATGTACTGCTCTCAGTGCGGTCCGAAATTTGCCGGGAAAACTAAATTTGCCAACTCCACCAGACACTTCAAACATGACACGCTGGTTAAGCACAACAACAGCATCAGGCATAAATTATGCAGGGACAGATGCAATGATGGAGCAAAAGGGCCCACATGAAAAAAAAAAAACTCTTTCCGTTCGAACAACCGCAAAGTCCTGAGGTGCCTGCGCAAAGTCGACAAACTAATAACAATACTGTGAAATGCCATGCTCAGGCAGTCTGCAAGGACCCAGACGGGAGACACGTGTAGCTCAGTGTAGCTAAATACTTAGCCCATGCAAAGATCATACTTGTAGACAAATATAAATAACATAAAAAATAAACGTCACTTACCACTGACTCGTGTGCAGTTGCTGGGTCCGTACTGTGGGCACTGATCCTTTTATGAGGGTAAGTGTCGATGCAAAACCTCATTTTAACTGTCCCCTCGCTGTTCAAACAGTCACCGCTTCCAAACAATGGCGGACGCTCTGGCCGGCGGAGTTGGTTGTGGGCGTGGTTTCAGCAGCGGAAGAGACCGAGGCGTGGTTTGCATTTTGCTTACGTAACGAAAATGGGCAAATCTGAACGGCTCGTAGAAGTCACATGACACTGGAAGATTCAGCCGGGCGGGCTGAACAGACCCCTCAGAATTCAGTTACTTTCCTCCTTCTCTGAGTTGGCAGGGTGAGGGGAGACCACTTTATATATGTTAAAGCAAGAAAAAAAAACTGTTTTTCATAATAGGTCCCCTTTAATAAAGCCAACTTAAGTGTCTTAAAGGTATTATTTGCCCCCTCGTGTTTGGTAGCAGTCTGTTCAATTCAATTCAATTCCATTTTATTGTCCCCCAGAGGGGAAATTCGCTTTACAGGGGGGGATAAAACCAAGAAACATAGAACATTAAAGGCACAAAAACAAAGATCACATTCACACAGCTAGGACACAGCACACAAAGTACACACAAATACCCTGGGGGTGGGGGGACTGAGGATGTAGTGTGGAGAGTGGGGAGTGGAGTTCACAGCTGTTCATTTATTGAGTTGTAAATGAAGTTGGGTGATGGCCTGAGTTATAAAAGAATTTTTCAGCTTGTTTGATTTGGTCCTGGGCAATCTGAATCTCCTGCCAGAGGGTAAAAGTTCAAACTGGGCATGGAGAGGATGGTCAGGACACTGTAGGATGTCCTGAGTCTTGGATGTTTCCCTCCTGCCAAAGACGGTAGGCAAATCAGGGAGGGCAACACCAATGATTTTGCTGGCAACTTTGACTATGTGTTCCAGCCTCTTTTTATCTCCTAGTGAGAGGCTACCAAACCAGGAGATAATGGCGAATTTCAGGTAGAGGTGGATGCAATTCATCGATGTGTCGATGCATCACGATGTGTTACGTTAGGGTTAGAAGGTTGGATTGGATTGGATTGGATTGGTAGGGTTGGAATCGATGAATTAAAAAAAACAAACAAAAAAAACTTTTTTTTTTTTAGTTATCCTATCCAGATTCCAGACTGAATAAGCTGCTGAATCATTTCATTTTCAAGAATGCACATTTCTTATTGTTCACTTGAAATATGGCCGATATGTTTACACTGAATAAATTTGATGGAAGTACATATCTTTTTTACTTGAATTAATGAACTCATTAAATCCAGGGCTTGACCGTTTTCAGTGTTTTCACCAATAGAGGGCGCTCTCATGCAAGTGCAGCTTTCCCTGGTCAAATTTAAGTAAGTCAAAGAGCAAATGTTTACATAGTCATAAAATAAATTACTTTGTGTCTTTGAAAAAAACACGGCTTCCTCCCACAGTCCAAAAACATGCATATTAGGTTAATTGGTGATTCTAAAATTGCCCGTAGGTGTGAGCGTGAGTGTGATTGTGAGCATGGTTTGTGTGTCTATATGTGGCCCTGTGATGGACTGGTGACCTGTCCAGGGTGTAACCCCTGCCTCTCACCTGAAATGAGCTGGGATAGGCTCCAGCAGACCCCCGTGACCCCGCAAGGGATAAAGCGGGTAAGATAATGAATGAATGAATGAATGAATGAATGAATGAATGAAAAAAACATGTCAAATGTTCAAAAAACCTTGTTATTTACTTAATGAGTGTTGTTAGAGGAACTGAGTTAATTAATTGGCTATTTATTTACAAATGTAGCCACAGATGAAGACAAAATCAATCTTGTATGGAAAAAAGCATTAAAAATCACAATAATCGAAGAATCGTGGCACCAATAATCGAATCAACAATTGTTATAATCGAAGAATCGAAGCTCCAATAATCGAAATCGAATCGAATCGTGAGGTACCCTTGTTTGCACACCGCTAATGTCAGGACAGCTTCAATCACAGAGTGATAGAATATGGTTATTAATTTGTTGCACACTCCAAACCTGTTAAGCATCCGGAGAAAGTGCAAGCGCTGTTGTGATTTTTAGTCTGTGCCACACAAGCAAAGCAAAAACAAACAAAATGTTTACTTTATTTAAAGATCTTTTAGAGTGCATCCCTCTGTCTGTCTCTGTCTGTGTCTCTGTCTGTGTCTCTGTCTCTGTTTCTGTCTGTCTCTGTCTCTGTCTCTGTCTGTGTCTCTGTCTCTGTCTCAGTGTGTGCTGCTGCCAGCAGGGTCCGAATGGACAGGCCATCTGAATGGCTGCTAGGAAAACGGCTCAAACCAGCAAACATACAGGCATTAGTGCGTCAGAACCCCATCTGCATCCCCGCATCACTCTGTCCCCCTATGAATGGGTGATTGTGAGGGCTATTTCTGGAGGACTTGAAAAGAGGAAGTAGCTGCTTGCTGACAAGCACGGTTGGCAGGAGCTCACGCTCTCCTCTTGCCCCATTTACCCCCTGGCTTAATTTTTGAAAGGTTCCTGTCCCTTGTTTGAGCTTTATTTATTCACTCTATAAATAATTTTACAATGTTGAATTGGGAGCATACTGTACAGAAATAAGAAAACTTAGTTTTTGAGCAGAAGATGAAAGTACGCTACCTTATGGTTCGATTTTAGAAAGACAGTTGAATGACCTTGACCTCCTTTCATGTCAAGTTGGGATCAAATAAAAACAGTTCAAGAGGAACTTTCACAAGGCACCAGAATCTCAGATAACTCTTCTGAGCAGTGATTAGACGTGCATTTCTTCAGTCCACTGCCTCTTCTTCTGTCCTTCAGCTCTTTGATTAACTCTTTTTGTAATAAGAACACTTGTTTGTGTTATGATAATAATAATGACTTGGTTTTATATAGCGTCCTTCAAGGCACCCAGAGCGCTTTACAGAGATCATTATTCATTCATACACATTCTCTAGCTACGTTTGTAGCCACAGCTTTCTATCTTCATATTTTCGTTTGGCCGTGCATTTTTCCCTGCCATTTTGAGAGTGCACCACAAACGCAAAATTCAACAGGAGCGCGCGCCCGTACGGTTCAACGGGTCTAGCAGGCGACTCATATAAACCTTCCCCTGTACAGCGACGCGGGTTGGATTCCAGTCGTGGCATATTTTGCCCCCACTTCCTACGTGTTTGTCTTTCACTGCACCTATCAAATAAAGTTGCAAGAGCCGCCTGACAGAGCCGCGGGTTGCCCATCACTGCTATAGTTCGTTTCATAGCGTTACTTTATGGTCAAACGACACAGCACTTTCTACTCAACACCGACTCCTGAATCCTGTAACCACAGACATGTCCACGTAGACGCCCCGTCGAGCTGCTGCAATACGTCAACGTCGCCGCCATATTGGATGTTCAAGACTGCGCTGTAAACTAATACAAGTAAATTGACTTATTTTCATAAAGCTCCTTTCTACAAAGAAATGTACGTTTTACGTCTCATTTATTCATTCACACACGCACTAATATACTTGGGAAACAGTTAGGCACCAAATATAATATATTTAATTTTCTCAGATGGCAAAAATAAGAACTTTATTGATCCCACATAGGAGTAATTCATGTTATATCAGCTATAGAGTCCTGAACCGTATACGACTTTACCCCTGGATAGATCAAAAAGATCATTATGTGCTCAATTGTGAACTGGGATTCTCCCTCTGGCCGTAGAATATATATATATATATATATATATATATATATATATATATATATATATATATATATATATTTTATATAAATAAAATTGAATTGAAAATGGAAGTGAATTTGAGTTACCGCTGGCTTTCTATCAGCTCCCACCAGTCTGGCCATTCTCCTCTGACCTCCTCATTTGCCCATAGAACTGCTGCTCAATTAATATTTTATCTTTTCCCGACCCTTCCCTGTAAACCCTAGAGATGATAGTGCGTGAAAATCCCAGTAGATCAGCAGTTTCTGAAATACTCAGAGCAGCCCGTCTGCGTTCACTTTTCTCAGCGTCGGCTGGTGTAGTCTGACAAGAATTCCCCTGTATTTTACAAATATCTCAACAACATCCTGACCTGGGGTGAAACAGTATACCGTATTATTTCAGTATACCGCGTTGGTGTAAAGCGACACCGTGAGATTTCCAAGCTCATGGTTATGTTAATTAATTAATTATTTTAATGTTATGCAGCGCTGTGAATCATTGAATCATTATAAATCCCATGGCAGCCGGTATAGGATGTTTAATTTCAAGAGCATGGTTATTGTACTTGGCTTTCATTCTCTGTGGAATGACGTAGTCTTGTCTACAAAGATGCAGAGCTACAAGACATACCTACATCGCTTTGCAACGCTTTGTTCACTTGTAGATTAGTTGTTTGTTTGGCGCATGGCAGTGACGTCATGCCAAAGGGCAACCCGAATTTGATAGATAGATGCATGGAGAAATGCATAATGTGTATAAGATGATTGAATTATATTGCATTATCTATAACTGTGTCAATTTGACAAAGACAAGTATAGAATTGAGCTGAATTGAATTGAACTGAATTAATTTGTTTGGAGTTTAATTGTTTAAGTATGTTCACGAGCCTGGAATGCTTTAGTTTTTGTTGCAAGTAACTTAAAGTGGATTCTTTGTAAGTTGGTACAGTTTCCCCAAAAAATATACAAGTGCAAATAGGTAGATATCAGACTATATCCTAATTTTAACTGAAACAAACTGTTCTGACCAAATGTTAAAACAATCTGGCAAGTTGGATTAGGCAACATTGTCCTACCAAATGTTCCCTGCTTATTTTTTTCCTTTAATTTTTAAGTTTTTCTAAACATTTGTATGTCTGTGTCTATGTTTATATACATTGGGGAGAACAATTATTTGATACACTGCTGAATTTGCTGGTTTTCCCACGTGCAAAGCATCTAGATGTCTGTAATTCTTGTCAGTTACTCTTCAATTGTGAGTGACGAAATCTAAAACACAAATCCAGAAAATCCCATTGTATGATTTTGAAATAATTTACATTTTTATTGCATGACAGTATTTGATACATCAGAAAAACAGAATTTAATATTTGGTCCAGAAACCTTTTATTAACAATAACAGAGATCAGACATTTCCTATAGTTATTGACCAGGTTTGCACACACTGCAGCAGAGATTTTGGCCCACTCCTTCAAATAGATCCTCCAGGTTTTAGATAAGATATGATAAGCTAATATGTATTTGCAGAGCTGCCTGGGAGATTTGCGAGGCCCTGTGCGAAATTCCCGGGGGGGGGGGGGTTGCCCTCGCGCGTGAGCGAAATTTTTTGGATTTTTCGGTTCTGATCCGGTGTCTATATGCGCAATTTTAACTCTCCAATTAGGAAAATACTGGATACCTTCCCCTGCCTCATCATCATCTCTTGCCTCGACGCGGGTCCCACGGCTGCTTGAGACCCGGTCGGATCTGTGATTTTTGTAACAAATTTATCAAACGAGCCTTTCAGAGAGGCATTAAACTCTTCCATTTTCTTTAGTTTTTTTTCATTCCCTGATGGAAATTTCCTGAATCTGTCTCGTTCTCTCAACATTGTGTGACAGTTTGTTCCAACTCCACCCGTCTGGATCAGAGCAGCTTGTGTCTGCGCTTGGTCTGATCAGTTGTATTGAACAACAGACACGCGCATCATTGCACATATATTTATTGATATACACAGACTAGTACACATTTAGGTCTGTAATGGAATGTGACTGTTTATATTTATAAGGGAAAAAAGGAAAAAAAAAACGGAAAAAAAAAAAATTGAAAAAAAAATATATATATATTTTTTTTTTTCAAAAACGGCTCATAGCGCGAGGCCCCTTGGGGCGCGAGGCCCCGTGTGGTCGCACGGTTCGCACACCCCTTGCGGCGGCCCTGTGTATTTGCCACATACACAGTTATACACAGTACAATGCGCAGTGAAATGTTTTTTTGTACCAGCCTCCATTTCAAGAATAAAGAAAAACAATCAAAATTAAATCAAATAAATAAGCAAATCAAACACTTAATAATACGGTGCATGTTAAAGAAAAACAGTTTAAAGTTCAGTGTTGAGCAGACGGATGGCCTGAGGGAAGAAACTCCTCCTCATCCTCTCGGTGGCAGGCTTTCGGCACCGATAGCGTCGGCCTGACGGCAGAAGGGAGAAGGGGTTTCCAGGATGACTAGGCTGCTCCAGGATCTTCACAGCCCTTGACCTGTATCGCTGGGTGTAAATGTCCTGCAGGTTGGGGAGGGTGGATCTAATAATATGCTCAGCTGAACGAACCATCCGTTTGACAGCTGTGAAGTCCTGCCTAGTGCAGCTACCCATCCAGTTGCTGATATCCCCACACAGGATGCTCTCACTGGTGCAGGTGTAAAAGCTCCTGAGAACTCTGGAAATCTCAGGCGTCTGAGGAGATCCTGTCTGGCTTCCTTCCCATTGGATATATGCAGTACCCGAGTTGTAAAAAAAAAAATCAGGGGGGGGATTTATCATATGGTGACACTAGATAATTTGTGCTGATTACAAATAATGTAATATATTACAAATAATAGCACTGACCAAAACACCTGCAGAAATACTGCAGGAATGACATAGCAGCAGTTAAATGCAGCCTTCTGTAAGCTTTAAATATCCACTGGGCTTACATCAAATACATCAAAACACAACAATAAAAAACACTTTTCTGAACTTATCAATATGACTCTGTCCTTCACAGGATAAGTAAAATGGATCACTGCAAAAACTCAAAATCTTAACAAGAATATTTGTCTTATTTCTAGGTAAAATGTCTCATTTTAGTAAAAAAATCTCATTACACTTAAAACAAGACTCATCAGTGGAAAAAACAACAATTTTCACCTGTTTCAAGTAGATTTTCACTTGAAATAAGTAGAAAAATCTGCCAGTGAAACAAGATTTTTTTGCTTGTAATGACTTGTAATGACTGCCAGTGGGACAAGATAAATCTTGTCCCACTGGCAGATTTTCCTACTTATTACAAGTGAACATTTACTTGAAACAGGTGAAAATTGTCAAATAAGTTATTTTTCTGGTGATGACTGAAATTTTCAGGGCGGATGATTTGGACCGTTTTTATTTCAGGGGGGATGATTTGGACCGTTTTTATTTCAGGGGGGATGGTTTGGACCGTTTTTATTTCAGGGGGGATGATTTGGACCGTTTTTATTTCAGGGGGGATGATTTGGACCGTTTTTATTTCAGGGGAGATGCCATCACCCCTCATCCCCCCTCAACTCCAGTACTGGATATACTGTATGTGAAGTGACCAAGACAGGTCCTGTGTGATTGTCATGCCAAGATATTTAAACTGGTCCACTTTTTCCACCTCTGACCCATCAATGCAGAGTGGATGGAAGACTCTGCTTTTTCCTGCTGAAATCCACGATCAGTTATTTAGTTTTGCTGACATTCAGCACATTATTCAATTCAATTCAATTCAATTCAATTTTATTTATATAGCGTCTAATACAACAGATGTTGTCTCTAGACGCTTTCCAGAGATCAGAACATGAACATAACATTATTCTCCTGGCACCAGTTCTCCAGGTAGACGATCTCCCTCCTGTAGGACTGCTCGTCATTGTGGGAGATGAGCCCCACACTGTCCATGTTGTCAGCAAACTTAATGATGATGTTACTATCTGATGTGGACACAGTCGTGAGTGTACAGTGAGTACAACAGAGGGCTCGGCATACAGCTTGACGAGATCCAGTGATGAGGGTGAGGGGGGATGATGTTTGGTTACCTGTTTGCCAGTTAGGAACCTGTGGACTCATCTACACAAGGAGGAGTTCAGTTCAAGGTCACACAGCTTAGTGACCAGCCTGGAGGGCACTATGGTGTTGAATGCACAACTGTAGTCCACAAAGCTTTTTTCCACTAGTACCTACTCTGCTCGATTGTGCTTGCCTCGACTTGATCTTGGTGCTTTTCCACTAGGGGTCAACCGTGCTGAGTAGATACTTTTCTGTCATCACACTACATGCCAGTGATTGGTCAGGGCGTTGGCCAGTCAGATGTCTGAGTCAGGATGTGGAGATCAGTTGAAGAGCGACTCTGACGGCGGTTTCTTGTTCATTCTACTCGACCAGCAATGGCAGCGCAAAAGTCTGTTTGGTGATCCAACTCCGAGGTGCAGATGTTCATAAACCTGGTGCTGAGGAGAGAATTAAAAAAGGATCTAGACGGAGATAAGGAACGACCAGATCTACCAGGAACTCTGTCACTTCATAGCTGCTCACGGCTCCAGCTGACTTTTCAGCAGCGCAGAGACGAACTAAACTAAAACTAAATAAACGAAATAAAAAGTGTTAAAGCCTCCCACAGATCAAACAGAACATATACCACTGCCTCCAGGTTCTACATCTTTGGTGTTGTTTTCTTCTTCGTTTGTGTCACACAATCAAGTACGTCACAGCAGCTTCGCTCCAACCTCTGAGTACTGGATTGTAATGGAAAAGAAACTAGGCCAAGTTGAGTCGAGCCGAGCGGGTTTTAGTGGAAAAGTGCCAATAGTTCCCCCTGACATTATCCACATGAGAGTTTTATGGAGCATGAGGGCTTGTTGTCTGTGGACATTGTAGGAAGCAGCCTTGTACATGTCTCTGGTCACAATCCCTGTGTTGTAGGCAGCAGTGGGGGGATGTCAGAGTTTCGCGGATGGTTGTGACTAGGGCTGCAACGATTCCTCGAGTAACTCGATTCCTCAAAGCCTTGTTTAATTAAAAAATACATTTAAAGCTCATGTTTCACATGGATTATTTTTAATGTGACACAATGTGCTTACACATATGCGCCCCCTATAAAGCAGAAGAAGACGGTGCTGCGTTTTACGGAACATAAACACTGTTTTTGCCCAGGACTGAAAACAGTGAAAGTAATAAGGAGTGGGATAATTTTAAAATAAAAATTAAGGCCCCGGTCCACATGGTATAACACTCTTTTTCCAAGTCCCGGTCAACGCCGTAGGCTCTGCGTCGATTTAACGCGGAACCACAAATCAGCCTTTACACTGTGTCATGCATGCGATGCGAGCGTCAGCGACAAAATCATTCCATAGCTTTATTTTCTATTGGACTGTCTTAACTGGCCGCAGCACGCCGTTTTGAGCTGAACATTTGTTGGATACCCTGCTTCTATTTCCTTCCTGTCGCTCGCGTTGAAAGCCGGTTGAAAGTGCTGTAGGAAACGGTCACGGATGAGGAACGGCTGATCCAGTTAGTTGAAATGAGAAGTTATCTCTATGATTCCTCCTCATTTCACTACAAAAACCTCAATAAAGCGGCAGCTGCTGGAGGGAGATGGACAGAGAGACGATGTCACGCAGTGCTACGATAGTCGGATGCTCATGCAGTTACACGGTTTTATAGTTGTGGCCGTGGTTTGCATTTTGGTTGCGTAACGAAAATGCGCAGAATCTGAACTGCTTGGCGGTGTCACATGACACTGGACGGCTCATCCAGGCGGCTGTACAGACACTGCAGAATCTGGTTGATTTCCTCCTCTGAGTTGGCAGGTTGAGGGGAGACAACTTTATATATGTTTGAACAAGAAAAAACCTGTTTTTCATAATAGGTCCCCTTTAAGTCGTTTGAGCCGTTTGTATTTTGGCAGAAGGACATCGGTATGGTCCGATTTTATTAAACGGGGCCAGGGGGTGTGACTTCGTAGTTGTCCTTGAGGAGAGATTAGCAGTGATCTAGAGTTTTCACTCCTCTAGTGGGGCAGGTGATGTGTTGCTTGAACTCTGGCAGGACTTTCCTCAGGGTTGTGCTGTTAAAGTCCCGGCCACAATGAGAGCTGCATCTCACACTCCACCTCCCCTTGCCAAACTCGCTCGTTCTGTCCGTGCGATGAACCGTGACGATTGAACGGTTGAGCGGTGTGATCCAGCGTCATGGCAGATGTTGTTAACGGCCTCGTTTCGGCCATGAGTTCATCCAGTTTATTCTCAAAAGACTGGACATTTGTTAGTGGGGTTAGTGGGAGGAGTGGAGTTTAGGTCTATATTCGTCTCATCAGACCTTCTCCCATTTATCATCCAAATGGTGATTGGTAAACTTGATGCGCTGGCTTGAGCAGGGGGACCTTGCATGCTCTGACTTGAATCCATGACAGCGTAGAGTGTTACTAATGGTTTTCTTAGAGACTGTCCCAGCTCTCTTCAGGTCATTGACCTGGTCCTCCCCTGTAGTTCTGGGCTGCTGCTTCACCTTCCTCTTGGTCATTGATCCACCACCATGTGAGATCTTGCTTGGAGCCCGGGACCGAAGCAGATTGACCGTGATCTTGAACTTCTTCCATTTTCTAATAATTGTAGTAGTAGTAGTAAATATTTATTTCGGTCAATCACAAACAAAAATGAAAAAAACAACAAACAAGATAACACAGGTTTTTCCCTGGTCAACATTGTGATTTGACCGAAAAGGTCTGGGCTTGAAGCATAAAGCTTATCTTGCCCACCTTTTAACAGAATAAAATATACAAAAAAACAAATGAAGTATCATAAGTCTACACAGAATAATAATAATAGTAATAATAATAATAATAATAATAATAATAATAGTTATAATAATAGTAATAATAATAATAATAATAACAATAATAATGATGGTGATGATAATAGTAATAGTAATAATGATAATAATAATAGCAATAATATGATAATAATAATAATGATAGCTCTGAAAACAGAAAGTGAAAAGATGCTAAGGAAACCGGCAAAACAAATTTAAGTTGTCATTTTATCTCGTGCATGTGTGCATTCTTCATTGTTTGTTTATTGTGTTTCTATATATGTGTCCATTACCTTTGCTTTGAATAATATTTTGTATGCTTTTATTGAATTTGCTAGTTTAAGGTCATTTTCTAATGAGTTCCACAGTTTTACTCCTAAAACAGAAATACATCTTCCCTTTGCGTTTGTTCTAACTGTTGTTGTGTCAAACATTGCAGTTCCCCTGAGGTCGTGTTTGCCCGCTCTTGGCTTGAACAGTTCCTGCATGCAGCCCGGAAGTAAATTGTTGTAAGCCTTGTATATTATAACAGTGGTGTTCAGATTGACTATGTCTTGGAATTTAAGTGTATTGTTATGAATGAAAAGCGGGTTTGTTGGTGCAAGATACTCAGCCAAGTTTACAATTCTAATTGCTTTTTTTTGTAAAATATAAATGGGTTGAGTTATTTTTTTTTTTTTTTTTTTTTTTTTTTTTTTTTTTTTTTTTTTTTTTTTTTTTTTTTTTTTACCTTGTCTGCACACATATTATTGATTGATACCATGACGGTAGAAACCAAAAGTGTATATATGTGCATTATTACTATATGTAATATATACATATATATACGCACACATATGCGTACACATACATAAACATACACATACAAACCCAGTGTTTTTTTTTTTTTTTTTTTTTTTTTTTTTTTTTGGGGGGGGAGGGGGTGGGGGGGGGGTGGTGACGACATCCACTGCCAATCCAGGAAGCAGGAACACACGGAGACACACGTCAAGCACTGGAAATCTGCAACAAAAAAACCACAAACAAAGCACGAAACCGGCACGGAGCCATCCAAAACACGAACAGCAATCGACCTAAATCTTGAGATCTGATCGCAGTCTGAGCTAAGCTATCGCTACCGCTACCTAAACCCAAAACTAGAGAGCCAGCATGCAGGTGAACAAGCCAGTGTGTATGTCTATGCGTGTGTGTGTGTATGTATATGATCATGCATGTGTGTGTGTGTGTGTGTGTGTGTATGTATGCGTGTGACTAAATTACTATGTGTGTGTGTGTGTGTGTGTGTGTGTGTGTGTGTGTGTGTGTGTGTGTGTGTGTGTGTGTGTGTGTGTGTGTGTGTGTGTGTGTGTGTGTGTGTGTGTGTGTGTGTGTGTATGTGTGTAATAAACCAAACAAAGCTCCACCTGAAGTGTATCTATAGTGGGGGAGGGGGGGGAGCAACCCCGCCACCCGTGAGACCAGAGGCCGACAAGGAAGAGCCCGGAACCCAGGCCACCGGCAACCCCACAGAGGGGAGAAGTAGGAGGGAGGCAACCCACCGCCTGCGAGGCCCCCCCCCCCCCACCCGGCGGCGGCCGAGGGGGCCCGCGGGCGGGGCCCCCACGGCGCGGAAAGAAGCAGCCAGGGATCCCGCGGCGGCGGACCGCGACCCAGGCAATCCCCGGCCACCCGGTCCGGGCCGGACACGCGGCCAGGAGGCCCTCACCCTTCAGGCCAGCGACCCCCACCCGGCAGGGGGCCAGCCCGCCCGGAGAGACAGAGCCGCCCCGGCCGCCGACGCGGGCAGGCGCACCCGTCCCCCACGAAAGTGGCCCTCCAAGACCAGAGGGGCGCCCCGCCGTAGAGGCAGCGGGGGGGACCGGAGACGGGCCCGGAGAGAGGGAACCCCCCAACAAGGCGACACACGCGCAGGCCCGACAACGGAGGGCCCCAGACCCAGGCATCCCATTCATTCATCCATTCACCTATCCGATACCTATACTAATAATAATATAATATACTATACATAATAATAATAATACTAATAATAATACTAATAATAATACTAATAATAATAACCATCTTTGTATAATATAATATTGATAAATTATTAAGTTTTTGATGTCCTGCCAATGGAGGCTCAAATCCTCCATGGCAGGACCCTTCCATACCGCATTCTCACCGACACAGACATACAATCACGCACCGTTTCCCCCTCCCCGGGGGGATCCAGCACCGCCAGAAGGCACCCCAGGCTGCACGGCGGGCCCCGCCAGGCCCGGGTAACCCGACCCACCCGTCCCAGGCCCAGGCCGGTGAGGGAACGCGGGTGATGTGGGACCCCCTCCCGCCCCTTGTGTTGAGTGCATGTGATTAATGCCATAAAAACAGGGAGGAGGGAGGGCCAAGTATGACACAGACCCCCCCCCCTCCCGAACTACGTGTCCTTGTCAAATGTATTTATTAAGTGTTGAATGTGCAGTGTCTATTTTGCTGTTAAAACCGTGAGGCGGGGAGTGCCGGGCCACGCGGGACAGTGCCCCCCACGACCCGGACCCCCCGCCTTTCGCCTATGTGCGTATGAATCGTGTAGGGGGGGCAAGAGGGGGAGCGGAGGCCGAAGCCAGGAGGCAGGACCAGCAAAGCCGGCCCTGATAAGACACCCGCGTCCCCCCACCGGCCGTCCAGCAGACGGGGGCCGGCCCCCCGAGCCGGGCAAGGGCCCCACCGTACCTCCAAGGGCGCCCCCGGCGCCGCCGGAGCCCCCAGACGGAGGAGGAAACGGTCCAACATCCTCCCATTCATACTGACAACATAAGACATAGATACCTGGGAATGGTGCCACCCCGCCGCCCCGCCGTCGCGCCCGCCCGTGCACCCCCCGGTCAGGGGAAGCCCGCTCTCAGGGGTTGAGTTATTGATTTGTACGTATTCCCCCACACTTCCACACAATAAGTCAGGTATGGGAGTAGTAGGGATCTGTATAGTACTTGTAATGATCTTTTATTTACAATACCTTTCATTTTATATAATATAGCTATTGTTTTAGATAATTTTCTTTTTAAGGTATTAATATATGGCTTCCATATGAGTTTTTCATCAATAGTTATTCCTAAAAATGTAGTAGTGTTTGTTTGTTCTAGTTTTATGTTATTAATAATTAGGTTTATTGGAGCATTTATCATTTTGTTGCCAAAAACAATGAATTTGGTTTTACTGATATTTAATGATAGCTTATTTATTTTAAACCATTTATTCACTATGTTGAGGTCCTTCTGTACTACATGCAGGAGCTGCTCCAGATCTGTACCAGACAAGTACAGGCTTGTGTCGTCTGCAAATAAGACACACTGCATTTTTTGTAGGGCTTTACATATATCGTTTATATATAGGATAAATAATTTTGGCCCTAGTACAGAGCCTTGAGGAACTCCAAAAGTTATTTGTAAGGGTTCCGACTCGACTCCGTTTAGGCTAACAAATTGCATTCTTTTATCTAAATAGCTTTCCAGCCAAGAGAGGGCAATACCCCTGATTCCATATCGATATAATTTTTTTAATAGTATTTTATGATCTATTGTGTCAAATGCTTTTTTTAGGTCAATGAAGACCCCCACAGTGTATTGTTTATTGTCTATTGCTTTAGAGATGTTTTCTACCAGTTCTATAACTGCCATTGAGGTTGATCTGTTGGTTCTGAATCCATATTGGTTATTACTTAGTAATTGGTGTTTTTCAATAAAGCTATCAAGTCTTGCTACAAAAAGTTTTTCTAGAATTTTAGAGAATTGTGATAAGAGTGATATCGGTCTATAGTTTGTGTATAGTTGTTTGTCTCCACTTTTGTATATTGGTACTATTTTAGCTATTTTCATTTTATTTGGAAAGATACCTGTTAAGAGTGATTGGTTGCAAATATGGGTAAAAGGTTTTACAATAGTATCAATTATATTTTTGACTAAAGTCATGTCTATATTTGTATTGTCAGTTGATTTTTTATTTTTCAGATTGTTAACAATTTTCGATATTTCTTGTTCATTTACACTAGCAATGAAGATGGAGTGTGGATTCTGATCAATGAGACCTTCATCTAGGCCGTCATTTTCTCTCAGGTCCTCAATCTCCTTTGCTAAATTTGGTCCTACATTCACAAAGAATTTATTAAATTCATTTGCGATTTCTTTTGTGTTTTCCTTTATTGTATTATCCTTTTTAAAAAACGTTGGGTATTGTGGTTTTCCTGTGCCTTTCTTAATTAGACTGTTTAGTAATTTCCAGGTACCTTGAATGTTGTTTTTCTGTTGTTCCAATAGTTTATGATAATAATCCTTCTTACTTATTCTTAATATATTGGTTAGTTTGTTCTTATATTTTTTATATTGTGTTTCTGTTTCATTGGTTCTTTGCTTTAAGAAGTTTTTGTATAGTAGATTCTTCTTTTTGCATGCATTATTTAAACCTTGAGTTATCCATGGCTTTTCCTGTTTTTGTTTGTTTGTATGTAGTGTCTTTTTTAATGGGCAGTGCTTATTATATGAATTAATTACTACAGCCAAGAAGGCATTATAGGCTTCATTTGGGTCAGATGCGTTGTAGACTTCACTCCAAGTCTGTGTCTGGAGCTCAGCTTTAAGAGCATTTATGGCCTCAGGTGTTTTTTGTCGTGTTATTTCATAGTAGTGATTTGTTTGTTTACTTTTATTTTTGAGGTAATATGGCAATATAGCAAAGACAGGGAGATGATCAGTTATGTCGTTAATGAGTAATCCAGATGTTATTTGTTTCTCTATAGCATTTGTATATATGTTATCAATGAGTGTTGCTGTGTCTATGGTTATCCTGCTGGGTTTTGTAATGACAGGGAATAGATTATTAGTAAACATGGTGTCGATAAAGTGGTTGGTTTTATTATTCCCATGTGGGTTAAGGATGTCAATGTTAAAATCACCATTGATTAGGTAGGTTTTATTGTTTTTTGTGTTGCCAAACATGTTCTCCATGTTGGAGTTAAAGGTGTCGAGACATGTTCCAGGCGTTCTGTATAAACAGGTGATGATTATGTTTTTTGCATTTTCAACATGTATTTCTATTGTAATGGACTCAAGGATATTTTCAATATTTGTTTTTATTACTAGATTTGATTTGAGTGCTTTATCAGCATATATGGCAACTCCCCCCCCTATTTTATTTGTCCTGTGTGATGTATATAGTTCATATCCTTCCAGTTCTACAGCACTGCTCTTTTCATCATCAAGCCACGTTTCAGACACGGTAACCACACTGATTTTTTTTTTGAAGCTTTTGAGACAATCGCTTATTTTTTGGAAATTTTTGTAGAGACTTCTGCTATTGAAATGTATTACTGTGAAACTATCATCTGTATGTAATCCTTTGAACTGTTCATCAGTGTAGTACTGGCAGTTATTAATTAAGTTATTATAAAAATTATTTTCAGGATCTAAATCATTATCAATTTCATATGTTTTGTGTTCATGTGGGTCAAAGCATTTGAAATTTAGGTTTTCATACTTGGTGTATAAATTTTCTAAATGTTCACCCCTACCATTTTGGTTCATTATTTCCTCCATATTTCCCTCCTCAACTTCCCCGTGTGAGAACATGATTTCTGGCATCTCAGTCATTCTGTTTAACAATCAAAACATGCTTTTGTACTATATAAACAATATTCATTCCCGAGCAGTAGTGTCGCGCAGTGTGCGGACAGGGGGACACATATCACATATAGGTGCGGGCGTACTGTTCACGCCAACGTGCACAGCTGAGCACACAAAGTACACACAGCCACATCCACACAACCACACGCCACTAACATACAGGCCGTCGCACGCACACACACACCCACATACACACAGACTGGCACACACAGGCACCCTTACACACGCGGGAGCGCGCACACAGCCACATGCACACAAGTTAACCGCATCATCAAAAACAAAAGCTGAAAAACAGAAAAACAAGTCAAACAAAGTCCAGCGAAGGAAAAAATAAATTAACACAGGGTAGCCTACAGGGGAAAAGTAACAAAGAAAACTAAACGCAGCGCCGTTATCCCTCAGGGCATCCAGAGGATGAGTAGAAGAAAAAACTAAACAGAAAGTCAGTGCAGTCCACGCAGTGGGGTTATGCTTCCATACAGCACATTTAGTCCACAACACAAAGACAGTCCATCGGAAGGCAGATAATTGTCTCATGCAGGAGGGAAAAATAGTATATTCGCATCTTAAAGAATAAAAAACATGCGTGCAGAAACCATGCAAAGAGTCCATGCAAAAAAATAAAAAGCTCAGTTCAGGTATTTCATAGAGAAAGAAAAAGAAAAATAGTATATCCATCATGTGGTTTTGGAGTTTTTTTTTTTTTTTTTTTTTAATAAAGTCATCAGTGTTTCCTTATTTGTACTTGTCTAAGTCGCTGAGTTCTTTTACCTTTATTGTCTTTCCTTCCTCTGGTGTAGATCCGTTCAGTTTTATGAACACAGCACAATTCCATGTCCAGGTTGATTGTATTTTCTTTTGCTTCTTCAGGAAGCGAGCCTCTTTTGCTATGGTGCCATTCTTTTTTGTGAGGTGTTCATTCATGTATATGTCAGTATTCGCAAGCTTCTTTCTTTGCCTCATTAGGGCTGTTTTTTCTTTACGATTTGCGAAACGCATGATGATTGCTGGGGGGGTTTTCCGGTCCTTGCTGGGGAGAGTGTGGCATGCCGAGATGTTTTTTGGGTCCAGGTGTATGTTCAGGCTCTCCAAATAGTTGGTGACCTGCATCTCCACAGTCTCCAGCTCCTCGACTGGAGCGTCTTCTCCATTGCTTGACCTGGGCGCGGCCGCTCTCGCATAGGTTCTCGGTCTGATTTTAATCCCCGACAGGATCACATCATCTCTTCTCGAGTATTGCTCGAGTTCATCCAGTCTCTGTTCCAGGTAATTTATTTTTGTATCTCTTTCTTTCACCTGGAGTTTGAGGGTTTTAACCTCATTCATGAGTGCAGCCAGCTCACTTTGTTGCTTGACAAGCTGGCTTATCTCACCACTCATGAAATTTAAGGACTTTCTGATGTCCTCAATATCCTCATCCAGCTTGCTCGCCTGCTTTCTTGTTGTCATTTTGAAGTTCTTTTCCTTTTTGTTCTCTTCTGTATTTCGTTGAATAAGTTTGTTACTTCATTTGTTTGGGGAGCGGCTCCTCACGGCTCCGCTCCGCTCCGCTCACGTGACAATCAGCAATTGCACCAGCAGTTGTTCCCTTTTCACCAAGCTGCTTGCCTATTGTCCTGTAGCCCATCCCCGCCTTATGCAGTTCTAAAATTGTATCCCTGATGTCCTTACATAGCTCTGTAGTCTTTGCCTTTGTGGAAAGGTTGGAGTTTGTTTGACTGAATGTGTGGACATGTATCTCTTGATACAGGTAAGTTCCAACAGGTTCAGTCAATACAGGTATTGAGTGGGGAACAGAAGGGCTTCATAAAAAGAACAGATCTGTGAGAGACAGAATTCCTACTGGTTGGTAGGTGATCAAATACTCGTCATGAAATAAAATGCAAATTAATTTATTTAAAAATCATATAATGTGAGTTTTCTGGATTTTTGTTTTAGATTCCGTCACTCCCGGTTGAAGAGTATCTCTGATGAAAATTAGAGACTTTTGCAAGTGGGAAAACCTGCAGAATCAGCAGTGTATCAAATACTTGCCCCCCCCCTATATTTATGACTGGGTGTGCATATCTATCTATCGATCTGTCGATCTATCGATCTATCGATCGGGACTAATCGTGGCAACTCTAGTATGTATAAATAAAACATCAGCCTGACCTTTGACTTGTCTCTCTGTTTGTCTCTCAGCAGTTGAGGGTGAGGGACAAGGTTGCATTCTCCAGCGGTTTCCTGAGAAAGACTGGGAGGACAGCTCGTTTCCACAAGGCGTAGAGCTGGTAAGTTAACACCTATGACCATGTTACTCATAGGATTACACCAGTCTGGTATTGATATGGGAAATTAACGCATCCAATACATTAAATTGCCATAAAATTTTATCTGATCTTTATCTATACAATGTGGAGATGGAAATTTGCTTACTGTAAGTTGACAACACACAAACTATTAACTTTACTGATGCAGAGATACAGCCGTTTAACAGTCACAGTGGTGGAGAAAAAATGTAATATTTTGTTTAACAAGGTCAGGAAAGAAATGTTTAAATCAGGTGTTATCAGATCTGTATTGGGTGTTTGTCAATATGCAGACCCTGAGTATGAGAACAGGGATTTAAAAAAAAAAAAAAAAAAATCCTCTACAGCCTGGTTTCCATCCAAGGAAGCTAAGTGATTGTTGCATCCCTACTTGTGTACCATAGTTTGCATAAGAAGTCAAGGTCAAGGTCATAGCTATCTTCATTATCAGCCAAGGGCAGTTTGATATACAGGACTGTCTCAGAAAATTAGAATATTGTGATAAAGTTCTTTATTTTCTGTAATGCAATTAAAAAAAAAACAAAAATGTCATCCATTCTGGATTCATTACAAATCAACTGAAATATTGCAAGCCTTTTATTATTTTAATATTGCTGATTATGGCTTACAGTTTAAGATTAAGATTCCCAGAATATTCTAATTTTTTGAGATAGGATATTTGAGTTTTCTTAAGCTGTAAACCATGATCATCAATATTAAAATAACAAAAGGCTTGTAATATTTCAGTTGATTTGTAATGAATCCAGAATGTATGACATTTTTGTTTTTTTAATTGCATTACAGAAAATAAAGAACTTTATCACAATATTCTAATTTTCTGAGACAGTCCTGTATATCAGATGAAAAATTTCAAGTCAAAATTTTGCTTTTAAACTGGTACATTTTATCTAACTGAATAAGAATATATATATACATATATATATATATATACATATATATATATATATATATATATATATATATATATATATATATATATATTTAAAAAGTCTGTTTGGTGAGCTCTGTCACTCTGTCGCTGCTCACGGCTCCAGCTGACTTTTCAGCAGCGCCGAGACAAACAAACAAAATTAAAAGCGTAGCTGCTTGAAACTTGCGTGCGTCGTGTGTCGTGCGTGCGTGCGTGCGTGCGTGCGTGCGTGCGTGCGTGCGTGCGTGCGTGCGTGCGTGCGTGCGTGCGTGCGTGCGTGCGGCCTGGATGAATTAGTACAGTGGTCCCCAATTCCCGGGCCGTGGGTCGTCTGGTACCGGGCCGCACAGAAAGAAAAAATAATTTCTGTATCCCCGACTGATGATGGCTGACTCTCAAACTGATGGTTCACAATGTTTTTATTCCTTGGATGTAAACACACTGCAAACACACCGTAAGAGCTATAAAGGAATCAAATAAAATAGAGTTAGTCTTTTTGCATTCATATAAGTTTCATTTAACTTAAATACAGACCGACGTAGCTGCTCGCTCGGTCGGTAATAACAGCTACCGTTAACCACAATACATGAGTAACCATGGCAACCAAACTCAAGCTGGACATAAATACGGCATAACATTTGCAAAGAAAACAAATCCTTATCAGCAGGAGCTTTTTGTGTCAGTTAGGCTCCACTTTAGCATTCCTGACACTAGTGTAGTCTTTCAGACACACTTTCTACTGCCGTTAAACTTTTACCGTTAAAGTCCGAAGCGCCGGATGTTGACGAGGTCTCGGCAAGACGCCTTCAAAATAAAAGCACTAAATATCGGTCTCCTTAATATATAATAATATATATATATATATATATATATATATATATATATATATATATATATATATATACACATTTATAGAAATACTCATATTAAAAGGTAATTTACAATTTCCATTATTTTATTTTATTTTTTCAAAAATGATGTTTTATTATTATTATTATTATTATTAGTAGTAGTAGTAGTAGTAGTAGTAGTAGTAGGATTACTATAGAGAAAATCCCACAGTTTTTAATGCCGATCTTGTCATTTTAATTAGTTTTTATCAGCTACACCTTTAGATTGGACCATTAAACCGGTTCTGGTTCAGAAAAGTTTGGGTACCCCTGAATTAGCACATGAACCTTTGTCCATCTGATTGCTTTCTTACTCCTGGCTCTGGTACTCAGATTTCTTCACTTCTCTTTCGTAGTTCTGTCAGCCCAGCGGGTGGCAGCTGGTTCCAGAGCAGCAGCCGGCTTCCTTCTTTGTTGCAGTTCTGACTGACATCAACTCAGAGCGTCACTATTGTGCCTGCTTTACTTTCTGGGAGGGTCTGGACAATGTACAGGTGAGATGGCTTTCAACCACAATTGTCCATGTCGCAAATGTCCTCTCTTGATTTTTATTGCCTGACTGCCATAAATGTTCATTTAATGTGTATTTCAAGAGTTGTTCAATTGATATTTGCTGATTCTGGTTGATAGCTATTTAGAGTTTGTTATTAGAGAGAGATACAGTTTGAAATTCTGCTCTGAGATAACTTTGCAAGACGTCTAACCAGCACCCTAAAGACCTTTTTCTTTTTTTTTGTCAGATAATTTTTAACTCGCAGAACATCTTTGAAAAATATCAATCTGACTTAGTAGCCAGTTATCTCAGAGACAGCACTAGTCAAGATTCTGGAAGAACTCAAGAGTAACATGGATAAAAAAAATATATACTGTATACGGTATATATTTTCTTAACTTAATTTAAGCTCAGCCTTTGAGACAACTTCACACTGTATTCATCTCAACAGACTTCAAACAGACATTGACATTGGTCTTGAACTGTTCATAATTGGCTTTAATCTTTTTCCCCACTTTTTACCAGAACATTTTTTATTTTAAACATTGATCATCTGTATCCTAATACTATAAAATGAATTATACAGTACCACAAGGCTCAACGCATTTTTATCTCTTTATGAAAATGTATATAGTATACATTTTTCAGTCTCGAAAGCACCTTATGCTACATTTAGGACTCATTTACACCAGTTCTGTTTGGTCAATTTCAAATGAGCCAGATTTCGTTTACCCAAAAAGTCTGGTTTAGTAGAGGAGGTATGATCGCACAATCGAGCGCTGATGTATGGAATTAAAACAGTCTCAATATTCACAAATGTACAAGATTACTTACAAATGCACGATTTACAACTGCACAGGGTGTTTCACAGGTTGGGAGGACAAGATTCATAAATATATTGCTGATGCAGACACAGATATAACACGATTTACGACAACTTGTGTTCTGTGGACTTTGCTGCATTTGTGTGTGATTTTTATTTTATTTTTTTAAGACTCCCCTGACTTGCCTAGCCCACAAATGTCAGGAAGATATCTGATTATTTGCAGATCATTCCGTGATTAAAGTGGACTACAACACGGGGGAATTGTGACACCAAAACAAGCAAATATATCACATTTTCTGATAAACACAAGAAAATTGAAGTTTGCAAACTAGCTACCAGGTGACATATGGTTTTTACTCCCGGAGGAGATAAGCGCTCATAGCGGGCTATAAGTGCTTATCTCCTCTCCATCCTCTGGTGTCACCAACGTTATTAACCAGGCTGCAATTCTTAGCCGACTCTCTGCTCTTACAATGTTAGATCAATGAACAGTCTGTTACCTCCCGTTCCCGTTATCGCCGAGGCTATCATGACCGCTGAAAACCCCGCAGCCTCTCCTTAAAGGAGCATGAGGCTCCTTTTAAGAAATGAGACTCATTAGCGCCACCCTTCGCCACGACGGCCGTCGGGGGTACTGCAGCCAACAGTGAAGCCGGCACGGGAGAACGTGCATGCAGCGTCATGTGACGTCACATCCGCAGGGCAGCGCGGGAAACTCAGCCCCACAATTGCATCACATTTTTCAGCACACAGCCTGTTCAAGGCAACGGAGAGATACACTAGAGGACTCATTCTTTTTGGTTTGGAACGCTTCATCTGACATTATTACTAGAAAACTTAAAACGTATACTAATTTTTTTCATAAATCCTGCCTCAATCCTGCCTCATGCTCCTTTAAGGGAGCGCAACACTGGAGCAAATGTTGGCAAATTCCTGTGTACTGTTCCAGTATTGTTCCATCTCTTCATTTGTTGTTTTCATAACATGTATTTGTAATAAGTCATGGGTCATTATGAGTACTTTGTTGGAAAGTGAAATGTTATTACAAGAAAAGGGAGAAACACATCTTCCATAAGAAAATGATAATACATTAAATTCATTCATGTAGATTTGAAGCCTTTTCTTGAGTTTGATGTAATTGAACTGCCCCTACTTTCTGTTTCCCCACAGAGGACTGAGGTCAGCAGGGCGGATGAGGCAGATGAGGAGCCAGCTGTTCAGCCAGCTAAAGTCTTCGCCCCCAAGAGCCTAGTGGTGGTGTCTCGACTGGATTACACAGAAGTGTTCAGGGTATGTCAACTGTTCCAAGCTGATATCTGTTAGCAGTTAGCATCGTCTTCCTTACTGTCTCTGCTGAGAATGCCGCTATACATGGGTATCATGTGACGTCACCCCGGAGTTGTGGCACTATCATTTTTAATATGTCTTCCATCTGCAGCACCATGAGCTCTGATAACAGCAAATCTCAAAGAAATGGCTCAACCTTTTACAATATCACCCAAAACACGTTTGCTGCTATCAGGGGGGGGTCACTGGACATCTGGACACTGGAAATATCGCTAAACATATATATATATGTATATATGTATATTAGGGCTGGGTATTCTTAAGAACCTCACGATTCGATTTCGATTCATTAGGTTTCGATTCGATATTGATTTAAATGCTCTGATATTGATTCGTAGAATCGTGGTTCAAGTCTGTGTACCATCTCCCTAAAACTTTGATTTTCCACAACACTGTACGGTCGAAGGTCCTTACAAATGAAGACGGCCACAGACTCTGTTATCTTCTGTGTGCGGACAGATCTTGGCGGTAGAATTGCAAACAAAGGCTTGGTCAAGTTGCATCTGTTTTGGGTCCACAGTTTTAGCCGTGGGTCGTATTTTAGTTCTGCCTGGCACAACTTACACACCACCCTACTTTTGTCCATTTCTCGTCTTCCTTCTTTAAATGGGAATTCAAAATGAGTCCAAACGTCTGATCTGAAAGATTTTCCGCTTGCCATCGTCGCCATTTTATTGTTTTTTGGTTGCGTGCAGCCACCGTCCACAAAACGCGAATCATAAGAAAATGTTGCGCACAGCGCCCCCACTGGCCTGGAGGTAAATCCATTCAGAGGCTTTGCTTAATCGATATTGAATTAGGGTGGGGATAATTGCGATGCATGGATTTTTTGATATTTTTACCCACCCCTACTCTGCAGGTCATTCACTAGGTCCCCGTGTGGTGCTGGGATCTTTACTCACCGTTCTTGTGATCATTTTTACCCCCCGGGGTGAGATCATGGTGGAGCCCCAGATGGAGGGAGATCATCCATCCATCCATGTATCCATCCATCCATCCATCCATCCATCCATCCATCCATCCATCCATCCATCCATCCATCCATCCATCCATCCATCCATCCATCCATCCATCCATCCATCCATCCACCCTCCAAGTGGGACATACCTGGAACACCTCCCTAGGGAGGATCCAGTACAGATGTCCAAGTCACCTCAGCTGACTCCTCTCAATGTGAAGGAGCAGCGTCTCGACTCCGAGCTCCTCCCGGGTGACCGAACTCCTCACCCTATCTCTAAGGGAGCGTCCAGCCACCCTGCAGAGGAAACTCATCTCGGCCGCCTGTAGCCGCGATCTTGTCCTTTCGGTCACTACCCAAAGTTCGTGACCATAGGTGAGGGTAGGGGCGTAGATTGACCGGTAAATCGAGAGCTTCGCCTTTCGACTCAGCTCCCTCTTCACCACGACGGTCCGGTACATCGACCACATAACTGCGGACGCTGCACCGATCCGTCTGTCAATCTCCCGCTCCATCGTTCCCTCACAAGACCCCGAGATACTTGAACTCCTCCACCTGAGGCAGGACTTCCCCACCCACCCGGAGAAGGCATGCCACCTTTTCCCGGTGGAGAACCATGGCCTCGGTCTTGGAGGTGCTGATTCTCATCCCTGCCGTGTCGCACTCGGCCGCAAACCACCCCAGCACATGCTGAAGGTCCCGGTCCGATGAAGCCAACAGGACAACATCATCCGCAAAAAGCGGACATGAAATCCTGAGGTTCCCAAACCGGATCCCCTCCGGCCCCCGGCTGCGCCTAGAAATCCTGCCCATAAAAATTATGAACAGGACCGGTGACAAAGGGCAGCCCTGCCGGAGTCCAACATGCACCGGGAACAAGTCTGACTTACTGCCGGCAATGCGAACCAGACTCCTGCTCCAATCATACAGAGACCGGACAGCCCTTAGTAGAGGGCCCCGGACTCCATACTCACTCAGCACCCCCACAGAATGGCACGAGGGACACGGTCAAATGCCTTCTCCAGATCCACAAAGCACATGTAGACTGGTTGGGCAAATTCCCATGAACCCTCGAGCACCCTGCGGAGGGTGTAGAGCTGGTCCAGTGGGAGATTATCAGTGTCTTCTATCTCTTCCATTTTCTAATAATTGCTCCCACAGTTTATTTCTTCACCAAGCTGCTTCCTACTGCAGATTCAGTCTTCCCTGCCTGCTGCAGGTCTACAATTTAGTTTCTCACGTCCTTTGACAGCTCTTTGGTCTTGGCCATGGTGGAGTTTGGAGTGTGACTGTTTGAGGTTGTGGACAGGTGTCTTTTATACTGATAACCAGTTAAAACAGGAGTCTTTTATACTGATAACCAGTTAAAACAGGTGTCTTTTATACTGGTAACCAGTTAAAACAGGTGTCTTTTATACTGATAACCAGTTAAAACATGTCTTTTATACTGATAACCAGTTAAAACAGGTGTCTTTATACTGATAACCAGTTAAAACAGGTGTCTTTTATACTGATAACCAGTTAAAACATGTCTTTTATACTGATAACCAGTTAAAACAGGTGTCTTTATACTGATAACCAGTTAAAACAGGTGTCTTTTATACTAATAACCAGTTAAAACAGGTGTCTTTTATACTAATAACCAGTTAAAACATGTCTTTTATACTGGTAACCAGTTAAAACAGCTGCATTAATACAGGTAATGAGTGGAGGACAGAGGAGTTACAGGTCTGTGAAAGACAGAAATCTTGCGTGTTTGTAGGTGACCAAATACTTATTTTACTGAGGACCCAAAATGTATTGCATGATATTGTAGCATTTGACAAACCTTTCATTATTAGAAAGAAATGAACATTTGATAGAGCTTTTTAAGCAATTTCAGTTTTTGTGATCAAGATTTTAATCCCAATGACTGGTCTCTGTTGGGGGTGGCGTTGATGTCTAACCCTTGTGTTCTCTCCCCGTTCCAACAGAACTGTCTGGGTATGATCTACACAATCCATCTGGATAGTTTCTCCGTCCCATTGGAAACAGTGATTGGAAACCTTTTGACGTGTTTGATCCCCATCGCTGGAGGCTCCCAGGTAAATCTGCACATTCTTTCTTTTTTGCAACAGCAACTTTGTACCGCTGAGAGACTGAGATGTACATCTAGGTGTGATAAAGACTTGGGCTGTTTCTTTAAATGATATTGTCTACATCCACCAGCTGCAGTTTGAGATAAACTGTTCTATCATTTATTAGTGTCATCATCTGTACCGTTCCCTCTGGGTCTGCCATGCAGCTGTTCTAGGTAGTGGCTAGTGTGTTGAATAGGGGTGTAACAATATATCGTTCCACGAAATTTCGCGATACAAAAACGTCACGATACGTGTCGTGGAGGTGACAAACTGTATCGCCATATTGGTTTATTAATATTAATCCATCGTGTTGACTAGTAATGCGCCTCGACCCACGGACCAAAATCTTCCTCCGCTCAGAAGAAACTAGTCCCGTTTTGGTCCCGATCACGAGACTCTTGCAGGGTTTTGAACTCTGAACTTTTACTGATGTAAGGCTGGTGTAGAGTTAAGCCTTATGTGGCAGGGTGCGTGCCACGGGGGCCCGACCGAAGGACGGAGAGACACAGGAATCGTGCAAACCCTTTTTTATTTCAGCTTACACCCACATGTGCACAAGCATTACAGCCTGACAGCAGCTCCTCCGACCCCTCGCTGCTGTCCAGCTCCGCCTTATAAGGCAGGCAGGTGGAGAGAATCAGCCACTCAGGCGGATGGGACACAGGTGCGTGTTCCATCCATCTCTCCAACCTGCCACACACCCCCAACGCCAACTTCGAGCCGGGGTCCGTCCGGCCGAGCCTACTCCCCCCCCCCCCGCCCCCTCGGAGCGGGAGAGGAACCCTCCGGGCTTCCTGGTCGGGGGGGTCGTCCCCGGCGTCGGCCTGACCTGCGGTACGGTCGCGGGGGTCGCCCCCGGCGTCGGCCCGCCCCCCGGGGACGACGCTCTCGGGGCCGGGCCCATGGTGGCCTCGGGCCACCCGGTGCGTCCAGGACCGCGTCCCTCACGGCGCAGCCCCGCTCTGGAGCTGGTGCGTCCCGGACCACGTCCTCCTTGTTGACGCGGCCCCGCGCCAGCTGCCGGTCCGCCTCCGGGACCGCCTCCTCCTCCTCCGCGACGCAGCCCTGCGCGGGCTGCTGGTCCGCCCCCGTCTTCGCGGGACCCGCCGTCGCTGGAGGCTGCGCCTCCGCAGCCTCCTCCCCAGCCAACTCCGCCTCCGTCTCCGCCGCTGACTCCATCCCAGGAGCCGTCGCCTGGCGGCCCGCAGCTTTTGCCTCGCGGCCCCAAAGCTGCGGCGCTAACAGCGCTGCCGCGGCGAACCTTAGACGGGGTGCAGGGATGGGTCGCTCCGTCGGTCCCGCCGTCTCGGGAGCCGTCGCCGCCAGCTCCTCCCGCGCTGCTGGCGCAGGGGTGGGTCTCCCCGCGGCCACGAGCGCCTCCATCGCGGCCAGCTGCCGCTCGCCCTGGTCCCGGAACATGGCCGTCATGCCCGCCATGGCCTGGGCGAGCGCGTCCAGGGCCCGCTCCATGCGTCCCCTCCTCCGCCCTTCGAAGCCCCACGTTGGGCGCCAGATGTGGCAGGGTGCGTGCCACGGGGGCCCGACCGAAGGACGGAGAGACACAGGAATCGTGCAAACCCTTTTTTATTTCAGCTTACACCCACATGTGCACAAGCATTACAGCCTGACAGCAGCTCCTCCGACCCCTCGCTGCTGTCCAGCTCCGCCTTATAAGGCAGGCAGGTGGAGAGAATCAGCCACTCAGGCGGATGGGACACAGGTGCGTGTTCCATCCATCTCTCCAACCTGCCACACCTTACCTTATTAAATTAAATCTTTTTGGGGTCGTGAGTAGGATAAACACGGGGACAACTTCTCCAGTGTACTTTAATGTCCCTCAACAGTGTAGGATTTTAGAACATCAACTAGGGCTGGGCGATATGGCAAAAAAAGTGATCACGATTTTTTTTCCCATATTGAACGATCTCGATTTTTAATCACGATTTTTTAAATCAGAAGATCCCCCCTCCCTTCTGGAATAAAATAGAAAGAAACCAGAGATTAGTTTTTTTTTTATTAACAAATAAAGCAAATAGCATGAATCCAGAATGCTAACAGTGGTACCCACCGAAAAAACTAGGGATGCACCAAAATGAAAATTTGAGGCCGAAACTGAAGCGGAATAAAATTTAAAGACTTGGCTGAATACTGAGTACTGAATAGCCTACGGAATGCGGTTGTTCACAGTTTTTCATTTATTTTGCCATTTTTTTCACAATTGCATAGATAAAATTGCAATGACATTATTAAAAACAAAAACAGTAAACTAATATGATTTGAGCCACTGTCAAGCAGCTGGCGATGCGGTTGCTTAAATTGACCAACAGGTGGCTCTTTAACATCACAGTTTGTGTACTGTGCGTGACTCTGACGCTGGTTGGTAATTAAGGAGTTAAAACTCACTCGCCACTTACAGGACTCAGTAGCCAGCAGAAACGGCATTTTTATTACATTTATTAACTGTAGTACCGCTATTATGAGAGGTTATTTCTCACAGTATTAGCCTAAAGGGACTTAAGGCTGATTTATGGTCCCGCGTTACACCAACGCAGAGCCTACGGCGTCATCTGGTGAGCTCTGCTTGTTGCCTCCGCGCTCCGACACAATCACTCCGCTGAGCGCGCACGCACACACACACGCACGCACGCACGCACGCACGCACACACACACCCATGTCGGGGCCGCGGAGTTTCTGAAGTCGGCGGTGATGAGTAATTTGTGGTACAAGCAGAGCGAATCACAACTTTAATGAGTGCGGTTCGAATACACAATACATCCATCACGAAGGGCATTTTGTGAATCCATCACACCCTCCTCCTGTACGCTCGGAAGAAGTTGTCCGGCGAAATAAATAAATAAATAACCGCAAACCGTGAGTCCCGGTCGGCTCGAAGCTAAGCTAACGCTAGCCTGCGGTTGTTGTCTTGTAGTTTTATTCTCTCTGGTCACGCTTGCTCCCACCAGTGCAGGGGAGGCAGATGTGACTACTTTACTGCCTATGGTCATTCAACTTGCCGCGGCATGTCATGCATGATCAATTAATGTAGACAGCGCGGTGCCAGGAAAGCGGGTTGTGATTGGTTGTCGTGCACTTTGCTGCAGCATGTTTTGCACGTGATCGAGAAAGTAGACCCACAGCTGATCACCGTGATCGAACTTAATTTGATCGCGATCACAAATCGAGATCGTATAATCGCCCAGCCCTAACATCAACACAGCACCTAGTGCCGTACTGTGGCGTATCACTCCGCCCAATCTAAAACAGACTAATCACTACAGATAAACTGACTAGTGTCATTATAGTCCCTGATTTACATCACAATATGAAGAATATATTTATAAAATAATGAACCCTGAATTACCAAAATAACCTTCTTAACAAAAATAAATCTCCTCTTACTCTTATAAGGTGAGCATGAATCAATCTCTTTTATGATGTAAAATTGTATGTATTTATTTACTTTAATTTATTTATTTAATTTTAGTTGTTAAATTTCTGGAAAAGAAAAAAGTCAAGTCATACATGAGAGAAACTATTCAGTTTGTGTCTAAATATTTGTACTTGTATGAAACTGAAGATCATAATGCAAACCTGACATTTACTTTTAGTTCAGTTTGTGGAAAATGGTTGGCCTGGCTTTCTCTTTAAAACTTAAACAGTTATAAAGCATTACAAACTGTAACAATAGGGCAAATGCACAGTATTGTTTTGTATTTTGTGTCTTTCAAATAAAAGACCATTTTTTCCAGTCATATGTTCCTCATTCAAGGTTGTTAAAAAAATACTGCTATAATATGGTATCGTTATCGTGACCTCAGTATCGTGTATCGTACCGTATCGTGAGATTAGTGTATCGTTACACCCCTAGTGTTGAAGTAGGGCTTTTAATCGCTTGCTCCTATGATTATCAACAACACAAGTCTGCTTTGGATTTATGTTAGCTTAGTTTAGCAGAAAAGCATTCACCATATATGGATAGCCCATTAATATCCATCCATCCTTTAACTTTTGCTTGTATGGATTGGGGTCAGTGGAAAGCAGCCTAAGCAAAGCAGCTTTACATTTCTAAAAATCACACTGTAGACATTTTAATGTTGTTGTCAAGTTCTGTTACGATTGGTTTAGTTAGGGCCGCTAATTGGACATTTAACCCTTGTGCTGTCTTTGGGTCAAGGAAGGAGGAAGGGAAGAAGGGAGGAAAGAAAGATGGGAGAAAAGAAGGAAGGAAGGAAGGGTGAAAAGGAAGGGAGGGAGGAAAGAAGGAAGGAGAGAGCAGGAGGAAAGAAGGTAAAAAAGAAGGAAGAAAGGAAGGAAGGAAGGTAAAAAAAGAAGGAAGAAAGGAAGGAAGGAAAAAAAGAAGGAAGATGGAAGGGAGAAAAGAGGAAGGGAAGAAGGAAGGAGGGAGCAGGAGGAAAGAAGGGAGGAAGGTAAAACAGAAGGAAGGAAGGAAGGAAGGAAGGAAGGAAGGAAGGAAGGAAGGAAGGAAGGAAGGAAGGAAGGAAGGAAGGAAGGAAGGAAGGAAGGAAGGAAGGAAGGAAGGAAAAAAAAGAAGGAAGTAAAGAGGAAGGGAGAAGGAAGGAGAGAGCAGGAGGAAAGAAGGGAGGAAGGAAGGAAGGAAGGAAGGAAGGAAGGAAGGAAGGAAGGAAGGAAGGAAGGAAGGAAGGAAGGAAGGAAAAAAAAAAGAAGGAAGTAAAGAGGAAGGGAGAAGGAAGGAGAGAGCAGGAGGAAAGAAGGGAGGAAAGAAGGGAGGAAGGAAGGAAGGAAGGAAGGAAGGAAGGAAGGAAGGAAGGAAGGAAGGAAGGAAAAAAAAAAGAAGGAAGTAAAGAGGAAGGGAGAAGGAAGGAGAGAGCAGGAGGAAGGAAGGAAGGAAGGAAGGAAGGAAGGAAGGAAGGAAGGAAGGAAGGAAGGAAAAAAAAAAGAAGGAAGTAAAGAGGAAGGGAGAAGGAAGGAGAGAGTAGGAGGAAAGAAGGGAGGAAGGTAAAAAGGAAGGAAGGAAGGAAGGAAGGAAGGAAGGAAGGAAGGAAGGAAGGAAGGAAGGAAGGAAGGAAGGAAGGAAAAAAAAAAAGAAGGAAGTAAAGAGGAAGGGAGAAGGAAGGAGAGAGCAGGAGGAAAGAAGGAACAGGAGAATGAGGTCATTTTGACCCAAAGACAGTACCAGGGTTAAAGGTTTTTGAAATGCACTGCTTATTTTGAAAGAGTAATTGCAATTGAAACATTAATTGTAAATCCTCATGTAATACTTTGCAAGTAGTGAAATTACCATTGACCATTTAGGAGAATTTAATTAACTCCATCTTCATGATTTTTGAAGTCATTTCCTCCCCTTCACTCATTTTTTCTTTTACATTTTGTAAGGAGGATGTAATTATTTTTCTTAAAGTAGGTGTTACTTTTTACTTTCTTTCTGTATTCATTTATATAGTTAGTAAATGAAGCAAGTTTATGTGTTTCTGGTAGGATAAAGGTCCATAACACTGTGATGTTGTAAAGCATTGTGTCATGTGCGTGTGCCCGACTGTACACTGGTGCTTTTTGTTACAGACAGATGATTCCCCAGTTTGTAGTTTAGACAAAGTTCACCAGGTATGTGACTGGTTTCTGGCCTGTCTCCAGGCAACCTTTCAGGTCTACAAGCTTCACCAATCAACAATCAGCTCAAAGTTCTTGATTTTGTCAGAGACCATTGCTGCTTTCCTTTCTTTCTTTCTTTCTTTCTTTCTTTCTTCTTTCCTTCCATTTGAACTGTTTTTGGCCTGATTTCTGTGTATTTTGTAATCACTTATGTACTCATCATTTTAAACCTTTTTCTTTCTCTTGTTTTTTAATCATTTAGATTGTCTTTGGCCAATATGTTATTAACAACACTAACCAAATCCTTGTTTTCATTGCTGTATAAAACACAGGGACACACATTTAAGCCTATTGGCCTGTTGGTTATAGCTCAAATGCTTAGTAAGCATATGGGATGGCAGATGGCTCTCTGCCGGGCATAGCGGCTTTTGAATAAAA
Organism: Cololabis saira; assembly: GCF_033807715.1. Classification (NCBI taxonomy): domain Eukaryota; kingdom Metazoa; phylum Chordata; class Actinopteri; order Beloniformes; family Belonidae; genus Cololabis; species Cololabis saira. The sequence goes on along the minus strand of NC_084609.1, from coordinate 34,011,587 downwards.
GAACCAGATTTAATTGGTATTGACACACATACAGACACAAACGCAAGTGTTTGCTTCTTTTGCACACTCAATCAATCAAGTCTGAAAACATGATTTATCAGTCTACCACTCAACACTGTATGTCCTACGGGTAGTTTTATGTGTGTATGTATGTATGTATCTATCTAATATATATGTATCTAATATATATATATATATATATATATATATATATATATATATATATAAAATATACAGTTGTGTGAAAAAGTGTTTGCCTCCTTCCCGATTTCTTATTTTTTTGTTACACTTAAATGTGTCAGATCATCAAACAAATTTAAATATTAGACAAATATAACACAAGTAAACACAAAATGTAGTTTTTATTATTAAGGGGAAAGAAGAATCCAAACCTACATGGCCCTGTGTGAAAAAGTGATTCCCCCTAAACTTAATAACTGGTTGTTCCCTCAACAGCAACAACTGCAATCACGCGTTAGCGATAACTGGCAGTGAGTCTTTTCCAGCTGTGGAGGAATTCTGTCCCACTCATCTTAATTCAACCACATTGGAGGGTTTTCTAGCATGAACCTCCTTTTTAAAGGTCATGTCTCAGCATCTCAATGGGATTCAGGTCGGGACTTTGACTAGGCCACTCCAAAGTCTTCATTTAGTTTTTCTTCAGCCATTCAGAGGTGACTTGCTGGTGTGTTTTGGATCATTGTCCTGCTGCAGAACCCGAGTGGCTTCAGCTTGAGGTCACCAACAGATGGCAGTATTTTCAAATTGAAATTTTATTGAATTTAAGTCAATTTCTTCAGATCTATCCTCGCAACATGCTGCTGTTTTCTTATTAGAGAGAAGATCAATTTTCCTGGCCATTTTTCCAATTAAGCCATATTTGGACAGTCTTATTCTAATTGATTTGTTATAAAATGTAACACTCAATGTGACGACTCAGAACTGTAGATATTTTTTAGGCTCCCTCTAGACAAAACTATGTCTCTAACCATGTTTCCTTATTCCCCATGTTAACTACAGACTGTACCATCAACATTTGATGTTGCACACTTTCAAATAAGATGTTGCCGCCAGAGTAGTGTGGAGGCCAGATGTTTCCCCATGAAACCTAAAATGATTTACATTTTAAAATATGAATCTGTATGTAACCTAACCAACCAGTCGTTCAGTCAGAGACTGAGTTGAACATATCTTATCATGGGGTTTTGGGACACATTATTGAACTACTAATGGCTCTGGTACTTGGAGTGTTGCTGTCCAGAGCATGAAATAATATGCATTTTTCAAAAACCATCCCAAATGTAAGCCTCATAAATTTGCATACCATGTCACCATTAGGGGTGGGTATTGGGAAGGACCTCACGATACGATACGCATCACGATACTTGAGCCACGATACGATACACATTGCAATATCCCGATTATTATATTCTACATAGTTCACCGAAAAATGTAAAAATGCATTACACATCTTAAAATCCAAGTTGTATATATGTACATCAGATGATAGTGATGGATCTTAAAATCCGAGTTGCACGTTCATCAGATTATAGTGACAATTCATGGGACAAACTGAGTCAAAACAATGTTTTATTATAACTATACAAGCTAAAGTTACAACTTATTTGTATATGTTTTTCATATTATTTACATCATATGAAATTTAGTATGAGGTTGCTTTAATTATGTGGCAAATGATAATAAACACAAGAAAGATGGGTACTAAAACCAAGGACAGGCACAGTGATCAGTCAGTATAGATATAAATCCATAAATAAATAAACCTCCGTCCATTATTTTTCATTTTTTAAGGACAGGCAATTTTGTTATATAAAAAATAAATTATAAAATGAAATAAAACGTGAAATAAAACCTGAGCTCAGTGCAGGGCCCTCCCAGGGTTGGTAGAGAGTGGCAATGCCCAGGACTGTCACTTATGTAGGAGCACTGGGTGATATAATGGGGAAAAAATCGGAGATAAAAAATATTTAAAAAAAAAAAAAAAATCGATATTCAAAATTTGAATATCGATATCAGCTGGAAAAGTATCGCGATATATTGCCATATCGATATTTTTGCCCACCCTTAGTCACCATGGTATGTTGTGTTCAGTAGTCGTGTGATTTTTGCCTCAAGCAGTCTTTTCTTAAGCTTTCTTCTTTTTCTTAACATATTGAATAATGATTTTGATGTTTGAATCATCCAATTCCTCCCCACCTTTTACAAATAACAGCTAATGCTGTACAGATGTTGGAAATGTTTATATATATATGTTTTTCCCCAGGACACACCTTTTTACCTTAATTGCCCTTAGTCACTCTGATTTGGCTTAAGGTTTTTCTTCCACTAGGCCACTTTTTTTTACCTGCCCCTGTTTCTGTTATGTTTATGTAACAATTGATCGGGGTTCATGTTCTTGGTCTCGGGAAAGATCCTAGAGACAACTTCTGTTGTAATAGACGCTATAGAAATACAATTGAATTAATTTAATAATAATGCTGTATCATTGTTTACAGGACTGTCTCAGAAAATTAGAATATTGTGATAAAGTCCTTTATTTTCTGTAATGCAAAAATGTCATCCATTCTGGATTCATTACAAATCAACTGAAATATTGCAAGCCTTTTATTATTTTAATATTGCTGATCATGGCTTACAGCTTAAGAAAACTCAAATATCCTATCTCAAAAAATCAGAATATTCTGGGAATCTTAATCTTAAACTGTAAGCCATAATCAGCAATATTAAAATAATAAAAGGCTTGCAATATTTCAGTTGATTTGTAATGAATCCAGAATGTATGACATTTTTGTTTTTTTAATTGCGTTACAGAAAATACAGAACTTTATCACAATATTCTAATTTTCTGAGACAGTTGTGTATGTTAAGTGATAAGTGTTAAGTAAGAAATACATTTTGAAAGTGTTTAAAAAAATGGACTAAAAAATGCTATATAATAAATGCAGTGGATTTACTATTTAGCTTATTGCTACTGTGTAAAATTGGTACCACATGACATGTGGCATGTGGGGATTTGTTCCACCAGTAATGGTTTTGTGCTGGTGCTGCTGGTAATGTTCCGTCCTCACTGGCATGCAGTCCTTTGCGCTTCATTCATGTCCTACTCAGGTTTGATTTTTCACGTCCCTTTTAAGCTTCTGAGATTCTCCACTCTATTCTCTGGACATGCAGAGCTGTGATTCAACTACACCGTCAAATCCTCATTTCTTGAGAAACTATATTTCCCTTTTTTGTTTGTTGTTGTTTTCCATTCCCTTTAAAACCCTTCTTTTGTGTCTTATCTGGATCCAGAGGACGATTACGTTAGGAGCCGGTGACCGGCAGGTGATCCAGACTCCCATCAACGACTCTCTCCCCGTCAGCGGCAGCAGCGTGGCTCAGCTCTTCAGGCAGCTCGGTACCAACACTTACACTGGGATTCAGCAGTTATCTTTTACAACATGTTTATTGTTTATGGGTCAATGACCAATAAGGATTTTCAACAGGTCCATTTAAAAAAAAAAAAAAAAAAAAAAAAAAAAAGAAAATGTCTATTGCAGTAGTTTAAACATTAAGAATGTTGTGTACACATAAAATCATATAAAAATGTTAAATTAAGTGATTTCAGAGTTTTTTGTCAAGATAAATTGGCACTAGCCTTAAAAAAGGTCATGTGGTGCAACCATGATTCATATTAAAATAAATTAATTTCCTTAACATCTTGACATCTTTTTTTTTTTTACAAGTTTTCAGTATTATACAAAAATGGTTGTTTTTTTAATGGTCGCGCCACATGATATTTCATAAAATGGACATCAGTCAAACTTTGTTTGTATATTATGATGGAAATATAAATACAAATGTGTTGCAATCTTACACACTACAAGACATTTGGGAAATCATGCCAGATCGGGCAGAAGATTGATTTAAATACCTTTCTACAAAGAGTCATAGTCGGACGGTCGCACCACATGACATTTTAGCGCCTAAAACAACAACAAAATCCCAGATAACTAGTATTTTTTTTTAAATTCAAGTGAGTCCATATGAGGGACAGGTAGGTCATTTATATGGTATTTATTTTATCCATTTAAACCTTTTTTGAATTGAAAAAAAATCTGTTTTTCAGAAAATATAGGCGTCACGTCATTGACCCTTTTACAAATCATAACCTACGGTACTCTGATTTTTAATTACACTACACATAGCTCTACTATTATACATTAGCATCTGAGAAAACAATACAATCCTAAATGAATATATGAATGAGTACTAGTTTACTGTATTACCACATTCAAATGATACATGCAAGTAATGTATATATTACACAATAAATAAAATCCCCTTCTAAAATATTTTTTTTTCTATTGGTACAAAAAATTTTTTGAAGACATGTAGCATATTAATGATTGTGGTATTTTTGATTGATTTTTTATTTTGTTAGAATAAACCAAATAAGATATCATTTGTTGACAGTATTCTAATCTGGGTTCATGAAAATACAGAAAGAACAGGCAAACTCCAGACAGAAAAGCCAGGGTTTGAACCAGTCTGCTTGTAGAGGGGAGGCAGCTTGCTAACTCAGACACTACTCAGTAAGGCTTTGAAGAAAAAAGGAGTCAAACTCAAAGATCCGCCAAAACTCTCTGTTGGCTAGGCAGGCCAATCAGTACAAGATCTGATACAACCTATATGTTGTCTCACTGTTTGACTTCAGCTGATTTAACCCTTGTGCTGTCTTAGGGTCAAGGAAAGAAGGAAGGGAAGAAGGGAGGAAAGAAGGAAGGAAGAAGGGAGGAAAGGAGGAAGGAAGGGAGAAAATAAGGAAGGAAGGGAGGAAAGAAGGAAGGGAGGAAAGAAGGAAGGAAGGAAATAAGGAAGGAAGGGAGAAAATAAGGAAGGAAGGGAGGAAAGAAGGAAGGAAGGAAATAAGGAAGGAAAGGAGAAAATAAGGAAGGGAGGAAGGAAGGAAGGAAGGGAGGAAAGAAGGAAGGAAAGAAGGAAGGAAGGAAGGAAGGAAGGAAGGAAGGAAGGAAGGAAGGAAGGAAGGAAGGAAGGAAGGAAGGAAGGAAGGAAGGAAGGAAGGAAGGAAGGAAGGAAGGAAGGAAGGAAGGAAGGAAGGAAGGAAGGAAGGAAGGAAGGAAGGAAGGAAGGGAGGGAGAAAAGAAGGAAGGGAGGAAAGAAGGAAGGAAGGGAGGAAAGAAGGAAGGAAGGAAGGAAGGAAGGAAGGAAGAATAAAGAAAGAAGGAAGGAAGGAAGAATAAAGAAAGAAGGAAGGAAGGGAGAAAATAAGGAAGGAAGGAAGGAAGGAAGGAAGAATAAAGAAGGAAGGGAGGAAAGAAGGAAGGGAGGAAAGAAGGAAGGGAGGAAAGAAGGAAGGAAGGAAGGACGGAAGGAAGGGAGGAAAGAAGGAAGGAAGGGAGAAAATAAGGAAGGAAGGGAAAAGGGAGGAAGGGAGGGAGGAAAGAAGGAAGGGAGAAAATAAGGAAGGAAGGAAGGAAGGAAGGAAGGGAAAAAAGAAGGAAGGAAGGAAGGAAGGGAGAAAAAAAGAAGGAAGGAAGGGAGGAAGGAAGGAAGGGAGAAAGGAAGGGAGAAAAAAAGAAGTAAGGAAGGAAGGGAGGAAAGAAGGAAGGAAGGGAGAAAATAAGGAAGGAAGGGAGAAAAGAAGGAAGGAAGGAAAGAAGAAGGAAGGAGAGAGCAGGAGGAAAGAAGGAAGGAAGGGAGTAAAGAGGAAGAAAGAAGGAAGGAGAGAGCAGGAGGAAAGAAGGAAGGAAGGGAGTAAAGAGGAAGAAAGAAGGAAGGAGAGAGCAGGAGGAAAGAAGGAAGGAAGGGAGTAAAGAGGAAGAAAGAAGGAAGGAGAGCAGGAGGAAAGAAGGACAGGAGAATTAGGTCATTTTGACCCAAAGACAGTACATGGGTTAACAAAGTTTGATCTCTCTTTTCCCTCCTTTTTCTCTGCCACAAACAGAATGTGATGTGTTGTTTCCGTTCTGATCCAACAGGAATAATCAACGTACTGTATCTTTTCTGTGCGGCCCTGACGGAGCACAAGATCTTGTTCCTGTCCAGCAGCTACCAGAGACTGACGGACGCCTGCCGAGGCCTGCTGGCCATCATGTTCCCCCTCACATACAGGTGTGTGCTTGTTCAAAGTTTACAGTAAATCTGTCAGTAAAGTCAGAACCAGCTGGTGAATGAATCCTCTTGTTTGTGTCTTTGCAGTTTTACATACGTGCCTATCTTACCAGGAAAACTGCTAGAGGTCCTCAGCACTCCCACCCCTTTCATCATCGGTGTCAATTCATTCTTCCGCTCAGAGACACAAGAACTGGTGGGTTCTCATCACTTCAGTGTGACAGATATCAAACAATGAGTGCGTTTACATGGGAAGTTTAATTCCTCTTTAATTCAGAATTAAAATTAAATCCAATTTAAAACGAGTAAAAATTATTCCAAATGAAAATGGTCATTCCGAATTAAACTTAAATCCGGAGTAAGTGGCTGGTTTATTCCGATTTTAAATCCGAATAGAATAATTCCGCGATCATGTTTACAGTCATTCCTCTTCCTCAAAGTTTCAAGATGCAGCAGCAGTAAACGCTGGTCAAGAGCAGAGACCATTTATGTAATAAATAGAAATCATAAGAAGAACAGATGGAAACAGGAAACATCAAAATTGTGAGCTTTTCAAAGTTGTAGCGGCTAAGTTAGTTTTTCTTCCGGTAGTTTAACTTCCGCCCCCCCATTATCCAATCAGAACCTTCCCAACCCCCAGACCTGTAGAGGAATTTGAGAAAGATCATCAAACGTGTTTTCATGTAAACCTCAATTCAGAATTACTATTTCCATGTAAAGTCGAAGGAAAATAGTTTAATTCAGGATTATTTAATTCAGAATAATTAATTAAGAATTAAAAAACATCATGTAACCGTTAGGGATGGGCGGTATGGACTAAAAAATGTATCACGATAATTTCTGGAATTTATCCCGATAACGATAAAAATTACGATACAAAAAACTACCAATTCAACTCCACCTTTGTAACTATAAATCTATCACCACATTCAGTCTTTGGAGCCAAATCACTGCTCTAAAAGATACTAAATACTACTAAACTACACCAATTAAATGAGTCCACCTGTACTGCAAAACTGTAATGACTCCTCGCTCTCAGATCTGCCATAAACGGAATTTATCCTTCCTTCCTTCTTTCTTCTTTCTTTCTTTCTTTTTTTCTTTCTTTCTTCTTTCTTCTTTCTTTCTTTCTTTCTTTCTTGCTTTCTTTCTTTCTTTCTTTTCTTTCTTTCTTTCTTTCTTTCTTTCTTTCTTTCTTTCTTTCTTTTTTTCTTTCTTTCTTTCTTTCTTTCTTTCTTTCTTTCTTTCTTTCTTTCTTTCTTTCTTTCTTTCTTTTTTCTTTTTTTCTTTCTTTCTTTCTTTCTTTCTTTCTTTCTTTCTTTCTTTCTTTTCTTTCTTTCTTTCTTTCTTTCTTTCTTTCTTTCTTTCAGTCTCATATCTTCCTTCCTTCCTTCCTTCCTTCTTCCTTCCTTCCTTCCTTCCCCTTCCTTCCTTCCTTCCTTTCCTTCCTTCCTTCCTTCCTTCCTTCCTTCCTTCCTTCCTTCCTTCCTTCCTTCCTTCCTTCCTTCCTTCACGTACGTTGTGCGTGGATTTAACACAGAACCATAAATCAGTTTTACACAAAAACGTCATCAACGGAAATGTATCATTTTTTACCGCAAAATTACAAATTCTTACCCTGGGGAATTTTTTTGACGGTACATCGTGAATGGTAAAATATCACCCATTCCTAGTAACCGTGGCCTATGCTTCAACAACAAGCAAAACTTTGATAGTCTTAGGACAAATAAGTTGGTGTTGAATGAAGAGCACATTAATGTGACACAGGGACAATCTGAATGTTCAGCCCCCTCTACAGTTCACATGTGTAAATGTTCCTGGTAAGCACTCAAACACCACTGCTGTATCTACGGGTGGAATAGGAAAAACCACCACACACACCGAAGTGGAACAGTATCAAACATGTGTTGCACAGGTATTTGTATACACATTTGTTGATTTTGGGGAGGGGGGTAAGAGGAACAAACCTTATTACATTACATTTGAATTATAGAAAAATAAATGAACAGCCATTGTTATTTTCATGGGCATTCCCAAACTTTTGTCAACACTTGGACAGATGAATCTTCTTTCATTCTGTCTGTCATCATCTACAGGACTGTCTCAGAAAATTAGAATATTGTGATTTTCTGTAATGCAATTACAAAAACAAAAATGTCATGCATTCTGGATTCATTACAAATCAAGATTCCCAGAATATTCAAATTTTTTGAGATAGGATATTTTAGTTTCTTAAGCTGTAATCCATGATCAGCAATATTAAAATAATAAAAGGCTTGCAATATTTCAGTTGATTTGTAATGAATCCAGAATGTATGACATTTTAGTTTTTTTTAATTGCATTACAGAAAATAAAGAACTTTATCACAATATTCTAATTTTCTGCGACAGTCCTGTATATAAAAAATGGAAACATTATTCTTTTGATATAACAAAGTTAGTCTGCTGAGGGCCTGGACAGCTCAGTGGGTTCAGACTCTATTCCTTGTGCGGGCAGCGCAGGTTCAAGTCCCGGCCTGCCCCCCCCTCTACCCGTTTCCTGTACTTTCTCAATAAAGGCCACAAAAAAACCTTTAAAAAAAAAATCATTCTAAAGACTCCTACAGTTTTTGTGTGAGAGACAACTTTCATTGTCTCTGCATGTATCTTTCATTTGACATGTGCTTCTCTGTTTCCAGCTGGATGTGATCATAGCTGACCTGGATGGAGGCACCATCACCATCCCTGAGTGTGTCCACATCTCTCTGCTGCCTGAACCTCTGCTCCCAGCAGACCCAGACTGCTCTCTCTATGGTAACGGCTGCTGCACCTCATATAGGAAAAATACAGTACCGTATTTTCCGCACTATAAGGCACACCTAAAAGCCTTCATTTTTTTTCAAAAGCTGACCATAGCGCCTTATAATCCGGTGCGCCTTATATATGGATCAAGTCGCCACGAATGGATGGCGTTTTGGTGGGTATACCGGCTTTTGCAAGTATGCCGTTTATTTTGAGCGACGAAAAACAATAAAATATGTTTATTCTAATATGTCAAGATCACAATAATCTTCCAATTTAAAACTAAAATATTTAAGAACTAAGACAAATAAAATACAATTCAATTAAATACTTTTTTTTTTTTTGTAATTTATTTTCCCAAGCGCTCCGGAGCCGCGGGTTGCCGACCCTTGGTCTAATGCAGAACGTAACCCCAGCCTCTACTGTAGCGCCTTAGAATGCGGTGCGCCTTATATATGGAAAAAGTTTTAAAATACATAATTCATTGAAGGTGCGTCTTATAGTGCGGAAAATACGGTATATTCAGTAAAAATTGATAAAAAAACACAACTGCTAATGCATACCGGGAAATCGTTTTGATATGGAGTAGATTCTTCAAAGTAATACAATCCCAGTGGGTGTTTTATGAGATGAAACGCTATGTATTTCTGAATGTCATTATATACAATATACAATATGTCAACTGTGTCCATCTTTTACTTTTGTCTCTTCTGATGTGCTTTGGTTTTTATTTTTGGCCGTGTATAACGAGTCAACAGCACAATTAACTATGAGAGTTAAATCAACCATAAGGGTCCTGTTTGTTTGTTGTGTTGTTTCTTCACAATAATCTATTAAATCCGTGAAGAGTTGACAATAATTTCACTGAACCGTGTAACTAGAGAGCCAGTTTGATTAATATCAACAAATCACCAGCAGATGATGTTAATGTGTAAACAAGCAAAACTGGCAGATAGATGCCTTTAGATGGATATCAAAGCTGAACATAGATCCTTCTTCTCCACATGTTTTCCATCATTTTGATACAAGTGTAACTTTGTTTCAACTGTGCAACGAATCTGATGCAAGAGCATGATTTATTTTCTGTTGTAGCTTTCCTATTCTTGAATGTTACCAGTGGTTTTCCCCATGTTATGTGCCATCCATGTTATGTTTGAAGCTATTGCACTGCAAAAGAGTATTCTTGACTATGGTTGAGGATTTGGAATGTCATTTTTTTTTTAAATTGAGATATAAGATTTTGAAAGTGTACTGTAAAATAATTCACTACCCCTAAAGGAAAGGAAAAATGAATAAAGGAAATATAAATAATGAAGAAATTATTAGCCAGCAACCGACCGGAGGGCTCTTGACATCTTTCCAGCAAAGAGAAATCAAGCGAAATTCTCGAAATTTTATTCAACATTATTCTCGACATTTTGACTTTTTTCTCGACATTTCGACTTTTTTCTCGAAGTGCATAATGAAAAAAAAATCGTCCTCCTCTAAAATATTATTTTTATTTTTCTCCTGCCTAGCCCTAATACTTTTCCGTAAATACAAGCTAGACGCTTGATTTCTCTTTGCTGGAAAGTGTTCAAGTGAATTCAATATGCATTTGTAAAAAAGCAAAAGAAAGAAACCCACTATGTACAGTAGTCAAGTAGTCAACATTTGAAGTGAATCAAAAACACACTTGTATGTTAAGCCATAACATTGCACAATATATGTTTATATTAGAACAACTTTGATATATTAGAGCATTGAGTCAAACATGTTTTACATTACAACTTTACAGCCAGGCAGTCAAAAGCTTATCACATCTTAAAAACTATGAAAACCTGGGTTTCTCTTGTTTTCTAGGACTTTTTTGGTCACAATTGTGATCCACAGATCCAGCAAGAAGAACATTGATGAAAGGTTGTTGCAGCTGATTTCTGATAGCTTTGCATTATTGCTGTTCCAGGTTTTGGATCCGGAGCTGGAAGTTGCTGATCAGGCTTTTCCCCCTCAGTCTCTGCAACCGTCTGCTCTCAAGATCCAGGCAAGACATGAAACACACTTTACATGAAAAGATTCATGGAACATTCCTTTTTTTTCTTCCCATCATTTATGTACGTCATTTTTATGCCTTATTTGGACAACAGCTTTCAAAGGATGAAACAAAATGTATACCTAGTTGTCAGACATTATTTGGGGATGACTGACATCTTTACCACCAGAACAGATGCACACTTTAATGATTTAATGATGAGACGTTTGATTTATTTTTTTTATTTTGTAAAAGACAACAATTAAAGAGAATATAAGAAATCAAAACAAAGCAAACAAAAAAGAAACAACAAAACAAAGAATTCCATACTTTAACACTTAATATTTTAATTTATATGTGCAAGAAGGAGTAGGAAGAATTGTACATTTATTTAATGCTACCCCCATTCACTAATTTCATTTAATTTCATTTCAATTTTATTTATTCCGTATCATGGAAATGGTAGTTCACATACATGTTCCATTCCATGATCGAATAATATTCTAATCATTTATTAACACGTATTTAGAATAACTAACTATACTATAATTATACTCACACACTTCCCCTACATCCATACACATAGTTGAGTATTTCTATACAGGACTGTCTCAGAAAATTAGAATATTGTGATAAAGTCCTTTATGTTCTGTAATGCAATTAAAAAAACAAAAATGTCATACATTCTGGATTCAAATAATCAAATCAATTACACATTTTTTTATTTCTTGAGGAACTCTGTTATCCCCATGGAGGCAATTTGTTATATTGGCAGTCTGATCTCTTACTTTTTGCTTTTATTTCATTACTTTAAATAATCTTTTTGAGGGGAGGCAATGAATAAGCTTTGCTTCAGCTACACCTTTTTCGGTCTAGATGTTATTTGTATATTGGAAACTTTTTATAATGTTTTCTTTGAACAGTGTATTCATTTCCTTGTTGTCATTTTTATTCTTTTTTTTGTGATGTCATGACCGAAATAAACTAAACTAAACTAAAAAAAACTACAATCAGGATAAGCTGTACAGGAAAAGGGAAAGAATGGTGCTCATATTTTCGCTTACGATCAGGGTTTGGTTAAAATCTTATGAAAATAATTGTAGAAGCTTTTCATGGACCTTTTTCCATCGGTCCACTGTTAACTTACAGGACTGTCTCAGAAAATTAGAATATTGTGATAAAGTTCTTTATTTTCTGTAATGCAATTAAAAAAACTAAAATGTCATACATTCTGGATTCATTACAAATCAACTGAAATATTGCAAGCCTTTTATTATTTTAATATTGCTGATTATGGTTTACAGTTTAAGATTAAGATTCCCAGAATATTCTAATTTGTTGAGATAGGATATTTGAGTTTTCTTAAACTGTAAGCCATGATCAGCTATATTAAAATAATAAAAGGCTTGCAATATTTCAGTTGATTTGTAATGAATCCAGAATGTATGACATTTTTGTTTTTGTAATTGCATTACAGAAAATCACAATATTCTAATTTTCTGAGACAGTCCTGTACTTGTTAAGCCAGACCAACTGTTAACCCAATGAATGTGTTTTCAGTCTTATTTCTTGTACTGTTACCCAGTCAAGTACAGAAAAATGAAAGATAATTTGTTTGATTTGATTATCATTTGTGTTTCAGGACAAGGAGATCCGAGCAGTCTTTCTTTGGCTGTTTGCTCAACTTTTCCAGGGTTATAGGTGGTGTTTACATATTATTCGTATTCACCCAGAACCCGTGATCCGCTTCCATAAGGTACATGAATGTTTCTGCATCCATCACCGGTCCACCCGTCGTCACCCAGCCCTGTAAATGGCGGGTTGTGGTCAGGACTGTGCTGTTATTAAAGCTGCTTGTTTCTGCAGGCTGCCTTCCTGGGCCAGAGGGCCCTGACGGAGGACGACTTCCTCATGAAGGTGTTGGACGGCATGGCGTTTGCAGGCTTCGTGTCAGAGAGAGGTCCTCCCTACCGAGCCACCGACCTGTTCGATGATGTGAGACTTTAAGCACAAAAATAATTGCTTTTTTTTTTTTTCAACCGTGCTACCATGGTTGGCATGCTGGAGAGGGATTTGAAATTATGTAGAACCTTAACCTTATTTAAAAAAATATTGAAAAGAAGGATGATTTCTCTATATCAAATTAATGAGTGGTGATGCTTGCTATGTATGGAGGATTTTTTGTGCCAAAATTAAATAAATAAATACATCATTAATTAATTAAATGTGTCATTAATTAATTAAAATTAGAACTAAATATGTCATTAATTAATTTAAATACAATTCATTTTAAGTAAAAAAAATATATTTATTTTTTCAGCATTTAATTAATTAATGACACATTTAATTAATGATTTTGTGTTGCTGCGTGTAAATCATGAAATGTAAAACTGTCAGTTTCACTCGTCATTTCATGATTCACACACAACACGAAATCATTAATTAAATGTGTCATTAATTAATTAAATGCTGAAATAATAAATATATTTTTTTACTTAAAATGAATTGTATTATAATTAATTAGTGAAATATTTAATTCTAATTTTAATTAATTAATGACACATTTAATTAATTAATGATATATTTCATTCCCATTTTAATTAATTAATGATGTATTTATTTATCTAATTTTGGCACAAAAAATCCTCCATAGCTATGTTGATTTGGGTATTCATTTAATTGGTGATTTGTTTTGATTATTTAAGGATGAAGGTAACATGTAGACTGCACCTTTTATTTATTTATTTCTTTATGTATTTATTTTTTTATTTCTTGATGAATCTTTGTTATCCCCATGGAGGCAATTTGTTTTACTCTTATCTCTTACTTCTTGCTTTTATTTCATTACTTTAAATAATCTTTTTGAGGGTAGGCAATGAATAAGCTTTGCTTCAGCTACACCTTTTTCGGTCTAGATGTTATTTGTATATTGGAAACTTTTTTGTAATGTTTTCTTTGAACAGTGTATTCGTTTCCTTGTTGTCATTTTTATTCTTTTTTTTTTGTGATGTCATGACCGAAATAAACTAAACTAAACTAAAAAAAACTACAATCAGAATAAGCTGTACAGGCAAATGGAAAGAATGGTGCTCATATTTTCGCTTACGATCAGGGTTTGGTTAAAATTTTACAAAAATAATTGTAGAGGCTTTTCATGGACCTTTTTCCATCGGTCCACTGTTAACTTACAGGACTGTCTCAGAAAATTAGAATATTATGATAAAGTTCTTTATTTTCTGTAATCCAATTAAAAAAACTAAAATGTCATACATTCTGGATTCATTACAAATCAACTGAAATATTGCAAGCCTTTTATTATTTTAATATTGCTGATTATGGTTTACAGTTTAAGATTAAGATTCCCAGAATATTCTAATTTTTTGAGATAGGATATTTGAGTTTTCTTAAGCTGTAAGCCATGATCAGCAATATTAAAATAATAAAAGGCTTGCAATATTTCAGTTGATTTGTAATGAATCCAGAATGTATGACATTTTTGCATTACAGAAAATAAAGGACTTTATCAGAATATTCTAATTTTCTGAGCCAGTCCTGTACATGGCTTTGAATCAAGCCTCTGTTCTATAAATGTCATAATGGAGTACAAAAATAAAAATGTGAAGAATGCTTTCCTTTCACAGCTGGTAGCCAATGAGGTGGAGCGGATACGGCAAGAGGAGGCGTGTCCACACAAAGTGATGTACCATGTGAAGGAGCTGGCAGAGCAGCTCTTCAAAAACGTATGGAAAACATCATTCTTACTCTATTGTTTTACTCTATTAGTTTTTTTTTTTTTTAAGTATTCTGCTTGTGTGTTCATATTGTTTCCTCTTGCTGTTTTTATATCATACTTCTTTCATTTCTTTCCCCCCCACAAGGAGAATCCATATCCTGCTGTGGCCATGCACAAAGTCCAGCAGCCATCAGAAACCAACCAGAAAACCAATCAATCTCCCTTCCCAGTTGTGGATGAGGTTGCAGTGCAGCTGTTTATGGATCATGCTGCTGCAAAACTTAAGAGTGCCCCTCCGGTGGTCAAGGCGGAGCTGAAGAGCATGGTGCCGTCTGGGCCAGCACTAGGTGAGATTCCAAGCTCATTAACATTTACATCAAAATGTACAAAACTAGGTCATTTACAAATCTTGTACAAACCAAATGTCTATTAGATCCTATCCAGTACAGTATTTAGTCCAAAATACATTATTATACCAGTCAATATCCACTAGGGATGGGCAGTATGGACTAAAAAATGTATCACGATAATTTCTGACATTTATCCCGATAACCATAAAAATGACGATAAAAAAACTACCAATTCAACTCCATCTTTGTAACTATAAATCTATCACCACATTCAGTCTTTGGAGCCAAATCACTGCTCTAAAAGATACTAAATACTAAACTACACTAATGGGAATTTATCTTTCTTTCTTTCTTTCTTTCTTTCTTTCTTTCTTTCTTTCTTTCTTTCTTTCTTTCTTTCTTTCTTTCTTTCTTTCTTTCTTTCTTTCTTTCTTTCTTTCTTTCTTTCTTTCTTTCTTTCTTTCTGGCTCATTTCTTTCTTTCTGGCTCATTTCTTTCTTTCTGGCTCATTTCTTTCTTTCTTTCTTTCTGGCTCATTTCTTTCTTTCTTTCTTTCTGGCTCATTTCTTTCTTTCTGGCTCATTTCTTTCTTTCTGGCTCATTTCTTTCTTTCTGGCTCATTTCTTTCTTTCTGGCTCATTTCTTTCTTTCTGGCTCATTTCTTTCTTTCTGGCTCATTTCTTTCTTTCTTTCTTTCTGGCTCATTTCTTTCTTTCTTTCTTTCTTTCTTTCTTTCTTTCTGGCTCATTTCTTTCTTTCTTTCTGGCTCATTTCTTTCTTTCTTTCTTTCTTTCTTTCTTTCTTTCAGGCTCCTTTCTTTCTTTCTTTCAGGCTCATATCTTTCTTTCTTTCTTTCTTTCTTTCTTTCAGGCTCCTTTCTTTCTTTCTTTCAGGCTCATATCTTTCTTTCTTTCTTTCTTTCTTTCTTTCTTTCTTTCTTTCTTTCAGGCTCATTTCTTTCTTTCTTTCTGGCTCATTTCTTTCTTTCTTTCTTTCTTTCTTTCTTTCTTTCTTTCAGGCTCCTTTCTTTCTTTCTTTCAGGCTCATATCTTTCTTTCTTTCTTTCTTTCTTTCTTTCAGGCTCCTTTCTTTCTTTCTTTCAGGCTCATATCTTTCTTTCTTTCTTTCTTTCTTTCTTTCTTTCTTTCTTTCAGGCTCATTTCTTTCTTTCTTTCTTTCTTTCTTTCTTTCTTTCTTTCTTTCTTTCTTTCTTTCTTTCTTTCTTTCTTTCTTTCTTTCTTTCTTTCTGGCTCATTTCTTTCTTTCTTTCTGGCTCATTTCTTTCTTTCTTTCTTTCTTTCTTTCTTTCTTTCAGGCTCCTTTCTTTCTTTCTTTCAGGCTCATATCTTTCTTTCTTTCTTTCTTTCTTTCTTTCAGGCTCCTTTCTTTCTTTCTTTCAGGCTCATATCTTTCTTTCTTTCTTTCTTTCTTTCTTTCAGGCTCCTTTCTTTCTTTCTTTCAGGCTCATATCTTTCTTTCTTTCTTTCTTTCTTTCTTTCTTTCTTTCTTTCAGGCTCATTTCTTTCTTTCTTTCTTTCTTTCTTTCTTTCTTTCTTTCTTTCTTTCTTTCTTTCTTTCTTTCTTTCTTTCTTTCTTTCAGGCTCATTTCCTTCCTTCCTTCCTTCCTTCCTTCCTTCCTTCCTTCCTTCCTTCCTTCCTTCCTTCCTTCCTTCCTTCCTTCCTTCCTTCCTTCCTTCCTTCCTTCCTTAAATCAGCTTTACACAAAAACGTCATCAACGGGAATTTATCGTTTTTATCACAAGATGACAAATTCTTACCGTGGGGTAAAATATCACCCATTCCTAATATCCACAAACAGCCGCTCTTCATCTCGACCGTCGTCGGAGCAGCACATGTTATTATTTGTTTACACTCGGTAACTCCTCCGTCCTGCACGTTTTCAGACGGGAGAGCGCGATGCTAAAATGGAGCGTACGCTCTCCTTTGATTGACAGGTCATCCGGCCAATCAGGAGCTTCCTGTCCCCTCATAGCGAATGAGCCTGTGTTGGGGCGGGACGAGCACGTCCGGCTTTTGTCATGAGAAAAACCTCGGCAACTGCAGCATTCGCCCAGAAGATGGTGCAGTTGTAGAGCAAATGAAATGCTGAACACAACTATATATATATATATATATATATATATATATATATATATATATATATATATATATATATACACACACATATATATATATATATATATATATATATATATATATATATATATATATATATATATATATATATATATATATATATATATATATATATATACACACATATATATATATATACACATATATATACACATACATATATATATA
Organism: Cololabis saira; assembly: GCF_033807715.1. Taxonomy (NCBI): domain Eukaryota; kingdom Metazoa; phylum Chordata; class Actinopteri; order Beloniformes; family Belonidae; genus Cololabis; species Cololabis saira. Next base: position 33,994,252 of record NC_084609.1, on the reverse strand, counting down.
TATATATATACACATATATATACACATACATATATATATATATATATATATATACCGGTGTGTATATATATATATATATATGTGTGTGTACATATATATATATATATATATAATATTATATATATATATATATATGTTTGTGTGTACGTGGTAAATTTAACGGTTCAAAAGTTATGCCCATGGGACATAATTGTTATAATAAAACTCTTTCTAAGACATAATTCTAATATGTCTAAGACATATTCTTACAAAAACATGTGTAAAATACTAATTTTTTGTGGTATTGTTATCAAATTTAAACTTGCACTAGATAAGGCTTCAGGCTGTGTCTCAGTGTGTTTTAAAACCAATAAGTCACAGATTCATCTGCAGACATCTGATTACAAAACACATTTCTGGCTGAAATAAAAACCTTCTATTTTACCTTTCAAAAGAGACCAGAACCATCCATCTACTTCAAATGGTTCAAGAACAGCTTTACATTTACTTTGGGTAGAACTTGAATAGGCGTTTTGGGCCGACTTTTACAAGCGCGGGAACAAGTTAAGGTGACTGCTGCCTATTTTAGGCTACAATTGTGTTGCGCAATAGCTAATTATAATGTTAACATTGGTGTCAGCTCAAACACCATGGAGAGTTTGCAAATATACATTTTTCAAAGCGGAGATATAGTTTTTTTTTTTAAATAAAAGTCTGGGAACACAGTCTGTGTAGCGTGTAACAGGTGAAAATTGGAAAGAGAGACATGTAGGTGATTGCACACCCTATTGTTTCCTGTAACACCACGTTGCACATTTGAATTTGTCTGTGGAATGGAGTTGAGTTGAGAAAGGCAGTGATAAATGAGTGATTTGGTTTCAGCAGAAGATGTAGTGGACAGGAATGGGAACGTGATGGCCAACAGCGCTCGCAGGCTGGAGGTGGTGAGGAACTGCATCACTTACATCTTTGAGAACAAAATGCTGGAGGCAAAGAAGGTAAGACAAGTTCATCTCTGTTTCAACAAGCTGGCAATGTGGCTTAGGAACATTTCTTATCTTTACATTTCTTAAATCAAAACAGAAAGGTTCATTTTTTTAAGTGGATGATCTATACCAGGGGTCGGCAACCCGGGGGTCCAGAGCCGCATGCGGCTCTTTAGCGCCGCCCTAGTGGCTCCTGGAGCTTTTTCAAAAATGTTTGACCTTTTTTTTCCTTTTTTTCTTCTTTTTTCTTTTTTTTCCTTTTTAATCTCGACATTTCAACTTTTTCTCGAAATTTTGACTTTTTTCTCGACATTTCAACTTTTTTCCCGAGATTTTACTTCAACATTAATCTCGACATTTTGACTTTTTTCTCGCCATTTTGACTTTTTTCTCGACATTTTGACTTTTTTCTCGACATTTTGACTTTTTTCTCAACATTTCGACTTTTTTCTCAAGATTGTATTTCAACATTAATCTTGAAATACTGACTTTTTTCTCGAAATTTTGACTTTTTTCTCGACATTTTGACTTTTTCTCGACATTTCGACTTTTTTCTCGACATTTCGACTTTTTTCTCGACATTTCGACTTTTTCTCAAAGTGCATAATAAAAAAAAAACGTCTTACCCCAGTTATAACTAATAGATAGAACTAATAGAAACATGCAGCATATGTTGCCTTCATTCTAAGACTTCATTTTTTGCGGCTCCAGACATATTTGTGTTTTGTGTTCTTGCTCCAATTTGGCTCTTTCAACATTTTGGGTTGCGACCCCTTGATCTATACTGTAAAATATAGTGAGCCTTAAGTTATAGTTCCTGTTCTGCAGTCAAGCAGGTTTTGCAATAATGTTTAGTATTTTTATACTGTTATGTATTTTCCATTGTGCAGCTGATGCCAGCGGTGCTGCGGGCGCTGAAGGGTCGAGCAGCTCGAGTTTGTTTAACCCAGGAGCTCAATCAGCACGTCCTGCAGAACAGGGCTGTTCTGGACGACCAGCAGTTTGATTACATAGTCCGCATGATGAACTGCACCTTGCAGGTAACACACCTTCAAAAGCTCTGGCAAAAAGGCACAATATCTGCTTTTTTTTTCTTTAACCCATGTATATCATTATACTCAGTACTCGAGTTGTAAAAAAGAAAATCAGGGGGGGGGATTTTATCATATGGGGACAGATAATTTGTGCTGATTACAAATAATATAATATATTACAAATAATAGCAGTGACCAAAACACCTGCAGAAATACTGCAGGAATGACATAGCAGCAGTTAAATGCAGCCTTCTGTAAGCTTTAAATATCCACTGGGCTTACATCAAATACATCAAAACACAACAATAAAAAACACTTTTCTGAACTTATCAATATGACTCTGTCCTTCACAGGATAAGTAACATGGATCACTGCAAAAACTCACAATCTTAACAAGAATATTTGTCTTATTTCTAGTTAAAATGTCTCATTTTAGTAAAAAAATCTCATTACACTTAAAACAAGACTCATCACTGGAAAAAAAACAACAATTTTCACCTGTTTCAAGTAGATTTTCACTTAAAATAAGTAGAAAAATCTGCCAGTGGAACAAGATTTTTTTGCTTGTAATGAGAAGATAAATCTTGTCCCACTGGCAGATTTTTCTACTTATTTCAAGTGAAAATTTACTTGAAACAGGTGAAAATTGTCAAATAAGTTATTTTTCTGGTGTTATTTTTCTGGTGATGACTCTAAATGTTGAAATAGCAGTAAAACCACATTCATTGATGAAATGACATAAGGGATGGAAAGGAGGGATGACAGTTTTACAGGGGGGATGATTTGGACCGTTTTTATTTCAGGGGGGATGATTTGGACCGTTTTTATTTCAGGGGGGATGATTTGGACCGTTTTTATTTCAGGGGGGGATGATTTGGACCGTTTTTATTTCAGGGGGGGATGATTTGGACCGTTTTTATTTCAGGGGGGGATGATTTGGACCGTTTTTATTTCAGGGGGGGATGATTTGGACCGTTTTTATTTCAGGGGGGGATGATTTGGACCGTTTTTATTCCAGGGGGGGATGATTTGGACCGTTTTTATTTCAGGGGGGATGCATGTTTTAGATGTTTCCCTGCTCCAATATACTAGATTGAAATTAAAAATCATCTGGTTCTTAAAATGATTTAGTCCCTCAATTATATGTATTTACAATTTGTCTTCTACAATTTTTACTTCCATAAGCAGTAACGGGTTTCGTGGTACTTTGACTTAACCTTAAGTACTGTTTGAATTAGACCAAAACAACAACAAAAATCACCTCTATAAATTGTCATCAGTTCTGGGTCTTTAAAAAAAACAAAAAAAAAAGCAATCAACAAACTTTGTAAGTGTGTAATTTAGGGCTCACCCTTTTTTTTCCAGGACTGTTCACATATGGATGAACATGGCATTGCTGCTGCCATCCTTCCCCTCGTCACGGCCTTCTGCAGAGTAAGTTTACCACCCACATTCAGTGAAATCATTTACTACTCAGATAACTTCTTAGAGGAACAATACTGTCCATCAATGACTACGTTTACATGCAGTCAAAATTCTGGTTATTGCTAATATTCCGGTTACTGAAACATTCCGAATATTCCGTTTCCATGGTGACAGTTATTCTACTCATCACTGCATCTTATATGAAAAACTTGGGTGGACTCCCCTTTCTGTCGAGCCCTAATTGGAAGGCTTCCTCATTACCTTAGCTACACTGGAGGATTTCAACAGACCCAGAGCATGACCCCCAAGCAATGATTAAATTGACACTGCTTACTCTTGGAGGTAGAAGTGTCTCATCTGTGTTAAACGTGTTTTTGTCTCTTTTCCTGACAGAAACTGGGTGCAGGCATCACTCAGTTTGCCTACAGCTGTGTCCAGGAGCACATGGTGTGGACCAACATGCAGTTCTGGGAGGCCATGTTCTACAGCGATGTCCAGAACCACATCAGGGCTCTGTACCTGGAGACAGAGGAGGGAGATCTGCAGAACAACTCGGTGAGTACCAACCTGTACAAACACTTCCATTATTGTTTAAGTTGTAATATTTCACATCCTGGTGCTTGAGCTTGGTGCTACAGGCAGACATGTTTTCCTTAAAGTCATTGTTCTTCTTCAAATCTGCAGCAAGATGGATCTGGCAAAAAAAGGGAAATCAGTGCCTTGGAGCTTGCGTCTGACCAGAGCCGGCTGTGGCCGACACTCAGCAAGGAAATGCAAATGGAGCTGGTACAGAAGGAAGAGAGCACGGTGTTCAGCCAGGCCATTCACTACGCCAACAGGATGAGCTACTTGCTGCTGCCGCTGGACACCAGCAAGAACCGTCTGCTGAGGAACGCTGGCCTCGGAGACGTGGAGAGTATCAGCAACAGCTACGTGACAAACAGGTACAACATCCATCCCAAACCCTGGTCAGCAAAGCAAAAGCTTTTTTTATGTATTTGGTTTTTTTTTTACTGTAAAAAACTTGGCCGAGACCCGCCACTGCTGAAAATAAAAGTAACGCTGCAAACAGAAACAAACGCTGCTGCAAATAAAATAAACGCTTAGCAAATAAAATAAACGCTGCAAACAAAAAGAAACGCTGCAAATATAAAGAAACCCCGCTGCAAATAAAATTTAAAAAAAACGACGCAAATAAAAAAGCCACAACGGAAGTGAATTACAGGGGACTGTTTTTGCTGATGCACCGGTGTTTTTATGTGAGAGGACACCGGTGTTGTTGTTTTTATCATTAATAATAATTCCATGAATAATGTAAAGCGTGGGTAACAATAGTTATTTGGATGAATGTGAAGTTGAAGCTGTGTGTGGTGGTCAGAGACTTCTCCTCTCACGTAAAAAACACCGGTGCAACAGCAAAAATAGTCCCCGGTAATTCACTTCCGTTGTGGCTTTTTTTATTTGCGTCGTTTTTTTTTATTTGCAGCGGGGTTTCTTTATATTTGCAACGGCGTTTGTTTTTATATGCAGCGTTTATTTTATTTGCAGCGGCGTTTGTTTTTATTTGCAGCGTTTATTTTATTTGCAGCAGCGTTTCTTTTTATTTGCAGCGTTTCTTTAATTTGTAGCAGCGTTTATTTTATTTGCAGGGGGGTTTCTTTATATTTGCAGCAGGGTTTGTTTTTATTTACAGCGTTTATTTTATTTGCAGCGGGGTTTCTTTATGTTTGCAGAGGCGTTTGTTTTTATTTGCAGCGTTTATTTTATTTGCAGCGGGGTTTCTTTATATTTGCAGCGTTTCTTTAATTTGTAGCGGTGTTTATTTTATTTGCAGCGGCGTTTGTTTTTATTTGCAGCGTTTCTTTCATTTGCAGCGGCGTTTCTTTTTATTTGCAGCGTTTCTTTAATTTGCAGCAGCGTTTATTTTTATTTGCAGCGTTTCTTTAATTTGCAGCAGCGTTTGTTTTTATTTGCAGCGTTTCTTTCATTTGCAGCGGCGTTTGTTTCTGTTTGCAGCGTCGGGTCTCGGCCACCGTAGAATACAATCTAGTTTAGTAAAGGTAAATGAAGGTAAATGTTGAAAGCGGGGTTCCTCTCTCCTGCAGCATTGCAGGCAGCATGGCGGAGAGCTACGACACAGAGAGCGGCTTTGAAGACGCCGAGAGCTCAGACGTCGCCAACTCAGTCGTGCGCTTTATCAACCGTTTTGTAGATAAAGTGTGCAACGAGAGCGGTGTAACAAACGAGCATCTTAAGGCCCTCCACACCATGATTCCAGGTACGGTGTCAAACTCGCCAATCACAAATGTATTTGTATCAAAAAGAGCCTCCCACAAAATGTCATGGAAATAATTTTTTGTCCCCAGATATTGTTCAGATGCACATCGAGACTTTAGATGCAGTCCACAGGGAGAGTAAGAGACTGCCTCCAATTCAAAAGGTAATTCCTATGTTTACATCCAACTGGACAAAAGCCAGGTATGTTTGCCTGAGAAAAAGAACTGTGTGATTCACAGAACGCCTGAGCAATGTAACGTATTTTTTTGCACTGTAAGGCACCCTTAGGGAGCTTTCACACCTGTGGCCCGTTTGTTTTGTTCCGATTCAGGGGCTAAATCCATACAGTTGTTTCGTTTCTCGTTTGTGGAGTTTGTGTTCACAAGGCAACCGTCTGTACCGTTTCAAAGCTGATAACAAATTCCATGAGAACCCGCTGTTCTCTGATTAGTCAAATGAACGCGGAAGGAGTTTCCTCCTCCGCACCCCGGGAAAAACAACACGGCCCTTTCAGCGCAGCGCAGACCGCAGCCGCGGCTTTAGGCTGATTTATGGTTCCGCGTTACACCAACGCAGAGCCTACGTTGTGTTCAAAGTTGTTAATAATGGCCAATAAACTACACCCCCTGCTTCGCTTTTTGGCATCTAGCGTTTCCATGGTAACACTTTTGAAAGTAATGCCCATCGAGGCAAATAGTGCATGCTTGTATCATTTCAAAATAAATTATAAACCCCACTGGCACACAATGCATAATTATTTTCCGCTATGCACCTTAGTAGCACATTTTCTTAATTTCTAGCCAATTAATTCTATGTGTGGGAGCCATAAATCATGTTTGTTTTATTTTCTGTCTGTTTCTATTTGTGGCCCACATGAAGTTTGTCACTGGGTGGCAGTGTAGGTTAATGTAGGTTAATCATCTGATGATGCATGGGTGGCGGGGAGATCTTACGCTTTTTACCGCTTGCACGTTTTGCCAGCTATAACATCACCACAGTTCAGTTTGTCATCTAAATGAAGAAAAATCCGCTAATCCATTCCTAATAAAGATCAGAGAAAACTATTGCTGGTTTCCTCTAAAGTGTGTTGTTTCTCCATTGCTTCATAATGAATCTTTTTGCCCTCTTCCCTTGTGTGTGCAGCCTAAGCTGCTGAGGCCGACCCTGCTGCCCGGAGAGGAGCTGGTGATGGACGGCATGCGTGTCCACCTGATCCCTGACGGCCGTGAGGATGCAACAGGGCTGATGGGAGGGCCGCCTCTCCTCCCCGCCGAGGGGGCCGTCTTCCTCACTACCTACCGCCTTATCTTTAAAGGAACACCCACTGACCCGCTGGGTAAGAAGTGGACAAAAAAACACACAGGCAAAGGGAAGATTGTTGTTTGGTTTACTGTGGTGACTGAATTTCTATCTGTTTTCTTTGTTTCTGCCCTCCACCTCCCCCCATCCCCAGTGGGTGAACAGATTGTGACTCGTACATTCCCTATTGCCTCTCTGACCAAGGAGAAAAGGATCTCAGTGACGTTAACCATGGACCAGTTTGTCCAGGAAGGACTCCAGCTGCGATCTTGCACCTTCCAAGTAAGACCACGAGACCAAGGACAACTGTCTCTCTATATATCATATATCCAGTACTGGAGTTGAGGGGGGAGGAGGGGGAACGGCATCCCCCCTGAAATAAAAACGGTCCAAATCATCCCCCCCTGAAATAAAAACGGTCCAAATCATCCCCCCCTGAAATAAAAACGGTCCAAATCATCCCCCCCTGAAATAAAAACGGTCCAAATAATCTCCCCTGAAATAAAAACGGTCCAAATCATCCCCCCCTGAAATAAAAACGGTCCAAATCAACCCCCCTGAAATAAAAACGGTCCAAATCAACCCCGCCTGAAATAAAAACGGTCCAAATAATCTCCCCTGAAATAAAAACGGTCCAAATCATCCCCCGAAATAAAAACGGTCCAAATCATCCCCCCTGAAATAAAAACGGTCCAAATCATCCCCCCCTGAAATAAAAACGGTCCAAATCATCCCCCCCTGAAATAAAAACGGTCCAAATCATCCCCCCCTGAAATAAAAACGGTCCAAATCAACCCCCCTGAAATAAAAATGGTCCAAATCATCCCCCCCTGAAATAAAAATGGTCCAAATCATCCCCCCCTGAAATAAAAACGGTCCAAATCATCTCCCCTGAAATAAAAACGGTCCAAATCATCCCCCCTGTAAAACTGCCATCCCTCCTTTCCATCCCTTATGTCATTTCATCAATGAATGTGGTTTTACTGCTATTTCAACATTTAGAGTCATCACCAGAAAAATAACTTATTTGACAATTTTTACCTGTTTCAAGTAAATTCTACTTGAAATAAGTAGAAAAATCTGCCAGTGGGACAAGATTTATCTTCTTATTCCAAGCAAAAAAAAATCTTGTTCCACTGGCAGATTTGTCTGCTAATTTTAAAGCGGCACTATGTAACTTTGCCACCTTAATCTAATATTTCATCATCATCATTGTGATGGTACATCAACTTCCAACAGGTTTAATGAACCTCTGTCATGGTCTGAGGGGTCTGTATCGCCTTCACTGGCACTATGTAACTTTGAGGAGCATGGTAGGAACCCTGCCACACTAAAAAACTACACATTTTTACGGCTTTGACTGCTTTACGGCATACGTCACTTCCCCCTCCTTCCCCATTCGTAATCGAGACGAAAATGGGCGGGGCTTGGAGCGCAGAGCTCCGCAGAAGCTGGTAACCCGTTGCTGTGTTGTAGCTGCAGCAGCTCCACACAACAGACGTGGGGAAAAGATCAATAATGGTTTAACTTTTCACCGGTTTCCTGCTCGGAGGCAGAACCACGGAGGCCAAGTATCTGAGATAACAAAGTAAAAGAGGAAAAGAGTCGTCGGCTCGGTTGGATCGCGGCTGTAACGAGTCCGACCAAACATAACGTTCCTCAGTAAACAAACAAACACTCACAGACCGGGGTCGGATCATTCAAACGGGTTTTATTCCCCACTTCTCCAGCTAAACGCAGTTGCTGGCCAGCTCTCTGCGGTGCAATTAATTTTGTTGAGGAAAAAATATTACCTATTTGATTTGTAGCTGCAGAGGAAAAAAATAATCTGACGAGAAAAACAAAAAATTGCTCACTCCTCGGAGCCTCTTCAAAGCAGTCAAAAAAAAAGAAAAGTAAGAGTAATACAAAACATGTACTGTATGTTGTACTATTATACCAATTTATTGAAACACATGGCGAGTCAAACATTTACCAAAGCAGCTGCCAAACACTCCTAAACAAGGTAGTAAGACGTGGGTTCTGCAGAACTGCGGCAGTAATCCCTTATAAAGAGTGGCGCTCCGACGAGGAGCTCCATTCTTTAGTAGGGATTTCATATGGACCCAGACCGTTAATAATCCTTATTTTCTCCATATACCGCTCCCTGGCTTCCTTGTTTAAGGTATCCCGGTAAATTCCAGTTCCTTTCCAGCAGTTTAACATCTTTTTTTTTGCGTTCCGTCTGTTCACTTGGTGAAACAGAAAAGCGTCCCGTCTTCTCTCAAAACAAATGCACGCGACGGGACAGGAGTTTTCCGGCAGTACGCGCTGGTGCTCATGGGAAACGTAGTGTTCTTTCTGGTAAAACACTACCGCTTTTGTCCAAAAGATGCCGCCAAACTCAGAAAAGCTGAAAGTTACGTTGTGCTAGTTTAAGTGAAAATCTACTTGAAACAGGTGAAAATTGTTGTTTTTTCCAGTGATGACTCTTGTTTTAAGTGTAATGAGATTTTTTTTACTAAAATGAGACATTTTAACTAGAAATAAGACAAATATTCTTGTTAAGATTGTGAGTTTTTGCAGTGATCCATTTTACTTATCCTGTGAAGGACAGAGTCATATTGATAAGTTCAGAAAAGTGTTTTTTATTGTTGTGTTTTGATGTATTTGATGTAAGCCCAGTGGATATTTAAAGCTTACAGAAGGCTGCATTTAACTGCTGCTATGTCATTCCTGCAGTATTTCTGCAGGTGTTTTGGTCACTGCTATTATTTGTAATATTGTATTATTTGTAATCAGCACAAATTATCTGTCCCCATATGATCAAATCCACCATCCCCCCTGATTTTCTTTTACAACTCGAGTACTGAATATATCCCTCAGTGAAACAAAAGCTCTGAGAACTCTGACATGGATGCTCTTCTCTTTGTCGTATTTGCAGCTAATGAAAATTGCGTTTGATGAGGAAATTGCATCCGACCTGGCCGAGGTTTTCAGGAAGCATTTGCACAAGCTCCGCTATCCTCAGCATGTCCAGGGCACGTTCGCCTTCACCGTGGGTCAGAGCGGCAAGCTGGCGGTGGAGCACAAGACCAAGGACAAGAACCAGTCACTGAAGTAAGGAACCAAATGTGCAGGACTGTCTCAGAAAATTAGAATATTGTGATTTTCTGTAATGCAATTACAAAAATGTCATACATTCTGGATTCATTTCAAATCAACTGAAATATTGAAAGCCTTTTATTATTTTAATATTGCTGATCATGGTTTACAGCTTAAGGAAACTCAAATATCCTATCTCAAAAAATTTGAATATTCTGGGAATGTTAATCTTAAACTGTAATTAATTAATTATAAATCATGTAATTAATTAGATATAAAAATCTTAATCGCCTGACAGCACTAAAATAAATGTATTCTTTTATATAAATTCTCCTGGCATGGTACAAACAAATGTATGTTGTGCACTGAAAGAACCAAAAGGTAAAAGCTCTGAATGGGGCATGTTGATGAATCATTTTCTATATATTTTTTTATCATTCTAACCTTTAGGACACTTTCCAAAAACCTGGTGAAGAGTGCCAAGAGGACGATTGGCCGACAGTATGTGACAAGGAAAAAGTATTCTCCCCCTACCTGGGAGAACAGGAGCAGCTTTGCATTGGAACTAGATGAGGACGACATCTCAGGTACGACCAGAAAAATGCACCACCATGAAATGAAAAAAATTGTTTTGAAGAGCGCTATAAACTCATTCAAAAATATTATAGCAGTTATTATTTTGACTGAATATTAAGGTACTTTAAAACATCAGTTACATTTAATCTGATCTTTTGTGATATTTTTTCTTTAATGTAGTGTATCATATTTCATTGATTTATACTCCAACAATCTTAGTTTTTCTTTTTTTTGTTTATGTAAAAATCTCCTTGAAATACCTCCTACTTCAAATATTTAACTTCTTGTTTCAATACTATAGGACTGTCTCAGAAAATTAGAATATTGTGATTAGGGTTGCAAAATTCCGGGAATTTTCAAAGTTGGAAACTTTCCATGGGAATTAACGGGAATATATGGCAATTAACGGGAATATATGGGAATTAACGGGAATAAATAAGAAATTTACAGAACTGAAGGTTGGCCCTTAACAGGGAACTTAAATATAGTTGGGGGAAATATATTGTAGCATAGTCTTGGCTAAAACAACCAGATTTAATGCAAGTACACTCCTCAATCACATGCACACAGCACATTGCTTACTGCAGGGCTATTGAGGCCACGCCCCCTACATGCACTGTGCATTCCTCCATCACATGCACAGGTGATTTCTTGAAGCCTGGAGGCCACACATTTGAGCTCAAAGCACAAGACTATTGAAGCCACACATTTGAGCCCACGGACTATATAAAGTCAAGTAAATTTTGATAATATTATGGGGTAAATATATTTGATCTATAATGGTATTAATGTTTAACTTGCATTACTTTTTGATTGGGTGGGGGAGTGGGGTGAGTTAGTATTTACTCAACATTCATGTTTTTGTTGTTCATTAAAATAATTGTTTATACAAGAATAAAAACTAAAGTTCTACTCAAATAAATAGCGGCAGTAGCTCAGGTGGTAGAGCGGGTCGTCCAATGATCCAAAGGTCGGCGGTTCGAATCCCGCTCTGTCCCGGTTACTGTCGTAGTGTCCTTGGGCAAGACACCTTACCCACCTGCCCCGTGTGAATGTGTTTGAATGTGTATGAATGTTGGTGGTGGTCGGAGGGGCCGTTAGGCGCGGAATGGCAGCCACGCTTCTGTCAGTCTGCCCCAGGGCAGCTGTGGCTACAAATGTAGCTACCACCACCAGTGAGGATGTGTATGAATGAATAATGGTCTAAGTGTAGCACTTTGAGATTCATGAATGGAAAGTGCGTTACAAGTTAAATGCATTATTATTATTAAATCTGTTGAAATGTCATGTTTTTGTATTATCTTGCATGGATATCTGCTTATGACAAAATAAATATTTACATTTATGTTTGGATATGATACAGTTTGTTTAAATTACCCCCAATTTCCAGTTAATTCCCATAAATCCCCATAAATTCCCATAATTCCCATGGAAAGTTTCCAATTTGGAATATTTCCAAAATTCCCCAGCTTAACTTCCCATGGAAAGTTTCCAGGAAAGTTTCCGGAAATTTACCGGAAATTTTCCACCCCTTTGCAACCCTAATTGTGATAAAGTTCTTTATTTTCTGTAATGCAATTTAAAAAAAAAAAAAAAAATGTCATACATTCTGGATTCATTACAAATCAACTGAAATATTGCAAGCCGTTTATTATTTTAATATTGCTGATTATGGTTTACAGTTTAAGATTTTTTGAGATAGGATATTTGAGTTTTCTTAAGCTCCAAATGAATTAATATTGCTTCAGCAAGACTTATTAGTGGTACAAAAAAGTATGAGCACATTTCCCGTGTACTTGCTTCTTGGAGCAAGTACAAAAGTTAAAAAGGTTCTTTAGGTTGTTTCCTTTAACCACGAAAACGACCTGCCATAACACTCATGTGTGCAAATGTTTGGTAATTTACTCCAGAACCTGAGAATGTTGTTATTTTCTAATATGCTTATGATGATATGTTGACTTTGATGTGAACACCAAAGGCACTTTATAGTGATATTGACCCGGGAATGTGGCTCGGTGGCCCCATCAACGCTGCTCGCAGCTTTAATGCTCATTTGTTTTCTGTATGTATCCTACCCTTGTATTGTTTTTATCTGTTTTAATTCTCTGACTTTGGCCAACTGTTGATTTTAAAGGGCTGTGTTAGTAAAAGTCTGAGAATATAAACAGGGTTTACTTTCATTTTTACATCACTGTTCATGATTTTCACGGGTTTGTTGAAGTTTTGGTTTATAGTAACAAATTGTGCATTTTTAGATGAATGATGAAAATGAAAGTGAATGCTTTCTAAATGCAGATATGTGTGTCTCTTGTAGTGTCAGAGGAAGTGGACCAGGGCGCCCTCACCCTTTCCTCAACCATCCGCTCTTCAGACAGACAGACCATGAGCAACGTTGTGGAGCGCGCCTGCTGCCGCGACTACCAGCGTTTGGGTCTGGGGACGCTCAGCAACAGCCTGACACGTTCCAAAAACGAACCTTTCCGTATTTCCACAGTTAACCGCATGTACACCGTCTGCAGGAGGTAAGAAACCAATACAAGACAAGCAGCTATGTGCATGAAAGATGAGTCGGTTACAGAGCCTCACATTCTGTCTGGGTGTTGCAGTTACCCCGGCCTGCTCATCATCCCTCAAAGCATTCCGGACACCACCATCCACAGAATCTGCCGGTGCTACAGACAGAACCGCTTCCCTGTAGTGTGTTGGAGGAATTCCCGGACTAAGGCAGTCCTGCTGCGCTCAGCAGGCCTTCATGCCAAGGGGGTGGTAGGCTTCTTTAAGTCCCCCAACACACCTTCATCAGGTACAAACATTGTTTATGGAAGGTTAACTTACAGTACTGTACCAACGTTCTAGGCACCCCTAGTCTTATAGAGGGTCTGCATTGACGTCACTTCTCCACTGGACCAGCCCCCTTACTGGCACTGAGTGGTAAAAACAGCTGCAACTAGTGGAGAAGACGGGATAACAGCTGATTATCAGCTTAAATTAAAGGCAGTTGGACTTGACAGTGACCCGTACAGTTACCCCGAGAACCAGTGGTCCATGGACATTAATATTTGGTACAGTTACCCCGAGAACCAGTGGTCCATAGACATTAATATTTGGTACAGTTACCAAGAACCAGTGGTCCATGGACATTAATATTTGGTACAGTTACCAAGAACCAGAGGTCCATGGACATTAATATTTGGTACAGTTACCAAGAACCAGTGGTCCATGGATATTAATATTTGGTACAGTTACCCCAAGAACCAGTGGTCCATGGACATTAATATTTGGTACAGTTACCTGAAGAACCAGTGGTCCATGGACATTAATATTTGGTACAGTTACCTGAAGAACCAGTGGTCCATGGACATTAATATTTGGTACAGTTACCCCAAGAACCAGTGGTCCATGGACATTAATATTTGGTACAGTTACCAAGAACCAGTGGTCCATGGACATTAATATTTGGTACAGTTACCAAGAACCAGTGGTCCATGGACATTAATATTTGGTACAGTTACCAAGAACCAGTGGTCCATGGACATTAATATTTGGTACAGTTACCAATAACCAGTGGTCCATGGACATTAATATTTGGTACAGTTACCCCAAGAACCAGTGGTCCATGGACATTAATATTTGGTACAGTTACCAAGAACCAGTGGTCCATGGACATTAATATTTGGTACAGTTACCAAGAACCAGTGGTCCATGGACATTAATATTTGGTACAGTTACCAAGAACCAGTGGTCCATGGACATTAATATTTGGTACAGTTACCCCAAGAACCAGTGGTCCATGGACATTAATATTTGGTACAGTTACCAAGAACCAGTGGTCCATGGACATTAATATTTGGTACAGTTACCAAGAACCAGTGGTCCATGGACATTAATATTTGGTACAGTTACCAAGAACCAGTGGTCCATGGACATTAATATTTGGTACAGTTACCAAGAACCAGTGGTCCATGGACATTAATATTTGGTACAGTTACCAAGAACCAGTGGTCCATGGACATTAATATTTGGTACAGTTACCAAGAACCAGTGGTCCATGGACATTAATATTTGGTACAGTTACCAAGAACCAGTGGTCCATGGACATTAATATTTGGTACAGTTACCAAATATTGTTGTAGAAATTAAAGTGATGAGGACACCAAACTTTATGATTTGACCGTTTAACGTTAGCTACCCAAAAATCCAACATTACCTGATACAAAATGGGAACCACAAATCCACGTTTCGGTGTCTGGTCCAGTTGTTTCTGTGAATTGCAGTGATCCATTTGTCTCTCTTAAGCTTATTTTTTGGCAGTCTGTAAAACAATAACTCAGATTTCTTTCTAAATATATGAGTACAGTCGATCACACAACAGCTCTTTCCCATTTTAGATGTTTTCCAGTTGCTCAAACTGAAAGTTTATTCTGACACTCAGTCTTTCTGTCACTCAGTCTTTCTGACACTCAGTCTTTCTGACACTCAGTCTTTCTAACACTCAGTGGGCGTAACCCGCTGTGAAGTCCCATCTGTGACGTCATGCACATTCCCTCTATGGTTTTTTTCTCAAAGTTGAAGTGACCATGTACATTTGTTTTTCAGTCTCTGACAAACAGAAAATAGTGATAGAACTAAAGATAGATTAGTGTGCTGAAATAGCTCAGCTGGGTTCAGTCCAGGTTCTTAGCAAAAACATCTCATACCTTTATGCTCATTGTTAAAATAAAGATGTCTGCTTCATGTATTGTAATAATAATTGGTTGTTTTTTCAAATTAATATTGTCCATAGAATAACTCATTGTCTGACCTTTCTGTAATATGTATACAAACTGAAACCATACAATATTCATAAATAAATAAATCCACCAGCAAAAGTCAGTTTGGACCTGACCAGAACCAAGTGCAGGTTGAAGTGTTTTTAAGGAGATGCAGATGTTTCCTGTTTGCATCTTAAAGAGACTGGAAGTTCAATGTGGAGGTCAATAAAACTTGGATAAAACTACAAGACTAGGGCTTGTAGCACCCTATAATGTAATAATTTCTTATAATGTAATAATTTCACCCTATAATGTAATAATTTCACCCTATAATGTAATAATTTCTTATAATGTAATAATTTCTTATAATGTAATAATTTCACCCTATAATGTAATAATTTCTTATAATGTAATAATTTCACCCTATAATGTAATAATTTCACCTTATAATGTAATAATTTCCTATAATGTAATAATTTCACCCTATAATGTAATAATTTGAAAATGTAATAACACCTGAAAATGTAATAAAATATCCTGACTGATATTGTAATAACATTTTTACCATTACCTTATTACGTTATTGGGAATTTATTACATGGTACTCAAAGTCTGCAATTTAACCCAATAGTCATTCAGTTGTTTCAAATTCAGCGTATATAACATCCTTAGATACTTAAAACACAAAATGTAGAACTCTGGACTGAAAATGAACATATATATTACATTATCTGTAATATTACATTATCAGTTTTGAAAAAAAAAGACCCACCTGAAAATGTAATAAATTCCCAATAATGTAATAAGGTATTACATTATCGGTAAAAATGTTATTACAATATCAGTCAGGATATTTTATTACATTATTGGTGAAGTTATTACAATATTGGATTTTATTACATTTTCGAATGAGTTAAGTGCAAATTTTATTACATTTTCAGGCGTTATTACATTTTCAGGAAATTATTACATTATAGGAAATTATTACATTATAGGAAATTATTACATTATAGGGTGCTACAGGGCGGTCTTACAGTTTTTGCAAAAGGCTGTATTTTCGGCATAGGAACGTTGGTACATTAAATCATTTGTAAAAGACTTGATAACTGAGTTATCCATTAATCTAAGATTTTGTCCATGTCTTTTCCCTTTCTGCAGTCCCCTCTCAGGCAGACTCCACCAGTCTAGAGCAGGAGAAATATCTCCACGCCATCATCAGCTCCATGCCTTCCTACAGCGAGAGCAGTGGCAGGAACACACTAAGTGGCTTCACGTCCACACATATGAACTCTTCTGGTGCGTGGAAAAAATACAGTGAGAACATGTTGATTTTAGAAACTCACTAATGGATAAGTCTTTTGGATCACACGATTGATGGTTTCTTCTGTCCGTAGATTCATCAGATAAGCTTAGACAGCCCAAAATTGGAGCCCTGATGAAGCAGGTGATGGGTGCCAAAGATGATCTTCCCGGAACCTTCAGCAGAGGAGGTGAGTTAAAGTTGTTGTAGTCCTGGTTTGAATTGTATTTACAGTCTTAAATATGATATATAAACTGGGGCTGGAGAGGGAGGATGATTAATAAGTGAATGCATCCCTTGTAGCTAGGGGTGTAACAATATATCGTGCCACAAAATTTCACGATACAAAAACGTCACGATACGTGTCGTGGAGGTGACAAACTGTATCTGATATTGGGTTATTAATAGGGATGGGCGGTATGGACTAAAAAATGTATCACGATAATTTCTGGCATTTATCCCGATAACGATAAAAAAAAAATACCAATACAAAAACGTCATCAACGGGAATTTTTCTTTCTTTCTTTCTTTCTTTCTTTCTTTCTTTCTTTCTTTCTTTCTTTCTTTCTTTCTTTCTTTCTTTCTTTCTTTCTTTCTTTCTTTCTTTCTTTCTTTCAGGCTCATTTCTTTCTTTCTTTCTTTCTTTCTTTCTTTCTTTCTTTCTTTCTTTCTTTCTTTCTTTCTTTCTTTCTTTCTTTCTTTCTTTCTTTCTTTCTTTCTTTCTTTCTTTCAGGCTCATTTCTTTCTTTCTTTCTTTCTTTCTTTCTTTCTTTCTTTCTTTCAGGCTCATTTCTTTCTTTCTTTCTTTCTTTCTTTCTTTCTTTCTTTCAGGCTCATATCTTTCTTTCTTTCTTTCTTTCTTTCTTTCTTTCAGGCTCATTTCTTTCTTTCTTTCTTTCATTCTTTCTTTCTTTCTTTCTTTCTTTCTTTCAGGCTCATTTCTTTCTTTCTTTCTTTCTTTCAGGCTCATTTCTTTCTTTCTTTCTTTCTTTCTTTCTTTCTTTCTTTCTTTCTTTCTTTCTTTCTTTCAGGCTCATTTCTTTTTTTCTTTCTTTCAGGCTCATTTCTTTCTTTCTTTCTTTCTTTCTTTCTTTCTTTCTTTCTTTCTTTCAGGCTCATTTCTTTCTTTCTTTCTTTCTTTCTTTCTTTCTTTCTTTCTTTCTTTCTTTCTTTCTTTCTTTCATTCTTTCTTTCTTTCTTTCTTTCTTTCTTTCAGGCTCATTTCTTTCTTTCTTTCTTTCTTTCTTTCTTTCAGGCTCATTTCTTTCTTTCTTTCTTTCTTTCTTTCTTTCTTTCTTTCAGGCTCATTTCTTTCTTTCTTTCAGGCTCATTTCTTTCTTTCTTTCTTTCTTTCTTTCAGGCTCATTTCTTTCGTTCTATCGTTTTTATCGCAAGATGACAAATTCTTACCGTGGGGAATTTTTTTGACGGTACATCGTGAACGGTAAAATATCGCCCATCCCTAGTTATTAATATTAATCTATTGTGTTGACTAGTAACGACCACGCCTCGACCTGCGGACCAAAATCTTATCTCTAGTACCGTTTTGGTCCCGATCACGGGACTCTTTCAGGGTTTTGAGCTCTGAACTTTTACTGATGTAAGGCTGGTGTAGAGTTAAGCCTTACCTTATTAAATTAAACCTTTTTGGGGTGGTGAGTAGGATAAACACGGGGACAACTTCTGCTGAGTTCCAGTGTACTTTAATGTCCCTCAACAGTGTAGGATTTTAGAACATCAACACAGCACCTAGTGCCGTACTGTGGCGTATCACTCCGCCCAATCTAAAACAGACTAATCACTACAGATAAACTGACCAGTGTCATTATAGTCCCTGATTTACATCACAATATAAAGCATATATTTATAAAATAATGAACCCTGAATTACCAAAATAACCTTCTTAACAAAAATAAATCTCTTACACTTATAAGGTGAGCATGAATCAATCTTTTTATGATGTAAAATTGTATGAATTTATTTACTTTTATTTATTTATTTTTAGTTGTTAAATTTCTGGAAAAGAAAAAAGTCATACATGAAAGAAACTATTCAGTTTGTGGCAAAATATTTGTACTTGTCTGAAACTGAAGATGCATAATGCAAACCTGACATTTACTTTTAGTTCAGTTTGTGAAAAATGGTTGGCCTGGCTTTCTCTTTAAAACTTAAACAGTTATAAAGCATTATAAACTGTAATAATAGAACAAATGCACAGTATTGTTTTGTATTTTGGGTCTTTCAAATAAAAGACTAATTTTTTCCAGTCATATGTTCCTCATTCAAGGTTGTTAAAAAAATACTGCTATAATATCGTATCATTATCGTGACCTCAATACCGTGTATCGTACTGTATGGTGAGATCAGTGTATCGTTACACCCCTACTTGTAGCTCATGTTTAGGATCAATTTGTGTCATCCAGTGAGTGAAACCCTTTGTTGGTTAACTAGCCATCTCTGTTGTTTGACTTTAGCTCTTGGTCAAAGGACCAAAGTCATCTCCCCCTCTCAGCCCAAACTGTCGGGCAAGGCCAGGAATCCTCCTAGAGGTACAGTAGGCCCTGGCCCACACGACTTCCTCCTCTCCTCTCTAACCAATCAGGCCCTTCATTCGTAGCTTCGCTGCATTGGAAACATGGCTGGAGGTGTCTATGCAGACTAACAGTTTCTTGGTGCTGTTCGTTTCCTGTGCATGCTCCTGCTGCTGCAGCTGTGCAGTGTGACTTCTGTCTGATTTTTCCCTCTGCTCAATTTCAACAATCATCACAATGTATTGCTTTGTCTTATAGATGTAGAAAAAATGGTGTGGGTGTTTAGTAGTTCCTATCTTAATTAACAGCATGGCTGTAACTATTAATGTGACATTAGTCAACGTGTTGTCACACTACAGGACTGTCTCAGAAAATTAGAATATTGTGATTTTCTGTAATGCAATTACAAAAACAAAAATGTTATACATTCTGGATTCATTACAAATCAACTGAAATATTGCAAGCCTTTTATTATTTTAATATTGCTGATCATGGATTGCAGCTTAAGAAAACTCAAATATCCTATCTAAAAAAATGAGAATATTCTGGGAATCTTAATCTTAAACTGTAAGCCATAATCAGCTATATTAAAATAATAAAAGCTTGCAATATTTCCGTTGATTTGTAATGAATCCAGAATGTATGACATTTTTGTTTTTTTTAATTGCATTACAGAAAATAAGAACTTTATCACAATATTAAAATTTTCTGAGACAGTCCTGTATAAAAGGACAATTTCAGCTAATAAAACATGGATTCAAATAAATTCGAATTACAAAAATGGGTTCCGCATCAGACATTTTGATTCAGTTTTTTCATATGATGATTGCTTTGAGGTCTTCACTTCTCTACGGGGCTTTGTATGTGCATATTTCAGGTAAATGGGGGAGTATTCGAGGCAGCGGACGTCTAAGTGCCTATAATCCAGATGTGGGGACACGTCTGGCTGGGAAAGAATCTCCACAGCCCAACGGAGGGCCTAGTGAAGCTCTGTTCCTCCGCCAGCAGAAAGCCTACCTCTACATCATCGGGGACAAGTCCCAGCTCAAGGTGACCAAAGCATTTAGATAGTCACGCAAGACCTGACACAGATCACCCCACGAACATTTAAAAGTACACACATGCAGCCCCAAATAGAAATGATGAGCTAAAAATGGTTTGATTTGCTTGAGGGGGACAAGTGTTGCATTACAACGTGTTCAACAAGTCCATATTATGTCCATATTATATCACTCCGTGGGAGTGAGAGGGGCAGGCTTGGGAGTGAGAGGGGCAGGCGTGGGAGTGAGAGGGGCAGGTGTGGGAGTGAGAGGGGCAGGTGTGGGAGTGAGAGGGGCGGGCGTGGGAGTGAGAGGGGCAGGCGTGGGAGTGAGAGGGGCAGGCGTGGGAGTGAGAGGGGCAGGCGTGGGAGTGAGAGGGGCAGGCGTGGGAGTGAGAGGGGCAGGCGTGGGAGTGAGAGGGACAGGCGTGGGAGTGAGAGGGACAGGCATGAGAGTGAGAGGGGCAGGCGTGGGAGTGAGAGGGGCAGGCGTGGGAGTGAGAGGGGCAGGCGTGGGAGTGAGAGGGGCAGGCGTGGGAGTGAGAGGGGCAGGCGTGGGAGTGAGAGGGGCAGGCCTGGGAGTGAGAGGGGCAGGCGTGTGAGTGAGAGGGGCAGGCGTGTGAGTGAGAGGGGCAGGCGTGTGAGTGAGAGGGGCAGGCGTGGGAGTGAGAGGGACAGGCGTGGGAGTGAGAGGGACAGGCGTGGGAGTGAGAGGGACAGGCGTGGGAGTGAGAGGGACAGGCGTGGGAGTGAGAGGGACAGGCATGGGAGTGAGAGGGGCAGGCAGGGGAGAGGTTTGTCCGTCAAGACTCATCTCCCTGGCCGGAGCTTCGGGAGCTGCGTGCTGGCCTGCGGTCCTCACCCCCGGTCATCCCGCTGCCGCTTCCACCTGCCTGCTGTATGCTGTTGACGTCCCCGACCCCCAGTCTGGCCCTCGGCAGGAGGGTCCCCCCCCTTATGATCCAGGTCCTGGTCCAGGTTTCTTCCCCCCCTTATGATCCAGGTCCTGGTCCAGGTTTCTTCCCCCCCTTATGATCCAGGTCCTGGTCCAGGTTTTCTTCCCCCCCTTATGATCCTGGTCCTGGTCCAGGTTTCCCCCCCTTTTAATCCAGGTCCTGGTCCAGGTTTCTTTCCTCCTAAAGGGGAGTTTTTCTTGCCACTGTTTGGTTTAAGGTTTTTCTCCCACTATGGGAGTTTTTACCTGCCATTGTTTATGTAATAATTGCTCGGGGGTTTATATTCTGGGTCTCTGGAAAGCGTCTAGAGACAACTTTTGTTGTATTAGACGCTATATAAATAAAATTGAATTATACGTTTTTAGCGCCATTACTTCGGCGACACCAACTACATTACCCACAATCCCCCTGACTACATTACCCACAATCCCCCTGACTACAGTAACAGAAATTACCGTAATGATCATATATAAATTGCACCACATTATAAGGCGCACCGCCGGTTTTGGAGAAAATGAAAGGCTTTTAGGTGCCTTATAGTGCAGAAAATACGGTATGTGTTTTTTTGAGTAAGGTCCAGCCTCTCTCAACTTTGTTGATTAAAGGGTGTTAACTGTAAAGAAACCTATATAAATTAACCAAAGATAAAAAAAATTTAATTATATAGAAAGTTACCGTATTTTCTGCACTATAAGGCGCACCTAAAAGCCTTTAATTTTCTCAAAAACCAGCAGTGCGCCTTATAATGCAGTGCGTCTTATATATGATCATTACGGTAATTTCTGTTACTGTAGTCAGGGGGATTGTGGGTAATATAGTCAGGGGGATTGTGGGTAATGTAGTTGGTGTCACCGAAGTAACGGCGGTAAAAACGTCAGGAATCGTCACAGACGTTCAAGACAACAGCAGCGACGCTGACTCACATAATGGAGACTTTGACGAGACGGAGCAAAGCTGGTTTTTATTTTGTTAATAAAGTTTGACATACAGTACTTTTCTTCTTGTTTTCTTTTTTTTGCATTTGCTGTAGGATTTTGTAGCATTTCCTGTAGCAGCTCCATCAGGTAGATACGTAACTCAACCCCAGCCACTATAGTACGCTATTTTACCAGATGTTTATTTATGCGCCTTATAATGCGGTAAAAAATAATACCATATTTTCTGGACTATAAGCCGCACCTGTATATAAGCCGCATCTACTCTATTTTCATAAAAATAATAAAAAAAAGATATATAAACCGCACCTGCATATAAGCTGCATCTGCTCTATTTAAAAAAAATAAAAATATGCAAGCCGCAGATATTTATGTTGTTAAATTAGACATTTCCTACATGTACAGAAGGATTTTGAACTGTAAATGATGTACATGTTTGTACCTAAATAGATCTTTCCTAACAGTGTCTTTTAACACGGCAGCAACTTTGCTGATCAAAACGGGACAGAACCAAGAGAAAATAACCAGTATTTATTTATTTATCTGTTTGATATCTGCTTCTACCTACTTCTATCTGCTAAAGAAGAAGTAGCGTATTCTTCTTTGCATTTATTTTTTTCTTAGTTTTGATTCTAATTCCGGTTAGAGCGCCCCGAGCGGTGGAAGAAAAATCCACAGAATAGCTGCACCTTTGTATAAGCTGCACGGTTGAAAACCTATGAAAAAAGTAGCGGCTTATAGTCCAGAAAATACGGTATAAATAAATAATAAATAGGAATGGAAGGAATAATAAAATACGGTAATTTGTAAATATTTTGAGCAAGTAAAAGTGTAAGTGTGTAAATATGCTTTATTTTACATCAGTGGTGTCACCAACAGGGAGGGAAGCAGGACTCCTTCCAGCAGTGGGAGGTGGTCCCCATCGACGTGTGTGACGTGCGGCAGGTGAAGAACAGCTTCAAGAAGCTGATGAAAGCCTGCGTCCCCAGCTCCCTCACCTCTGACCCCAACATGAGCTTCCTGCGCTGCCTGGAAGAGTCGGAGTGGATGACTCTGGTTTGTATTTGTTGCTTTTCAAGAGGGAGTTTTGTTACCTAACGATTGTTTGTGGTGACTCTTATACCGTGTCCATGTGTGCTCTCAGCTCCACCGGGTGCTCCAAGTGTCTGTCCTGGTGGTGGAGCTTCTAGACACCGGCTCATCCGTTATGGTCAGCCTAGAAGACGGCTGGGATGTTACTACACAGGTTGGACTGAAAGAATCAAACATCTGAAGATTATGGACACAAACATCCACTTAAAGCAGCACTATGTAACTTTTCCAGCTTGATCTAATATTTCATCATCATCATTGTGATGGAACATCAACTTCCAACAGGTTTAATGAACCTCTGTCATGGTCTGAGGGGTCTGTATCTCCTTCACTGGTACTATGTAACTTTGAGGAGCATGGTAGGAACCCTGCCACACTAAAAAACTACACATTTTTACGGCTTTGACTGCTTTACGGCATACGTCACTTCCCCCTCCTTCCTGATTCGTAGTCCAGTCCAAAGCTGGGCGGGGCGTGGAGCGCAGAGCTCAGCAGAAGCTGGTATCATGGCCCAAGCAGCGGAAAAACCCAAGAAAATAAAAGTTTTATCGGAGGAGGTGAAAAAAGAAAGCGGGAGAGTAACAAGCTAAATGCCCGGACAAGAATAAACATTGTCCCGGCGTTCACTCGCTGGCGTGAGCTGAAAGACGAGAAGGGATGTCCAACAAGAGAGACAGAATTGTTATGATACAAATGTAAATGTAGAGTTCTATGTTCAATAAGAATCAACATTAGAATGTTTTCACATACGATTCGTCTTGGGTTCTAGTATTTTTCCTGAGAACTGTAAAATTGTGCAAAATATAAGGAATGGGCATTCAGTTATTCACAGGTTATAAAGTATTTTTTTATTTTGTCAGTAAGTATGTTGGACTACTAATTTATGACGAAGTCCCTCTAAAAAACGTGACAAGAAAAATGTGCAGAGCGTATGAGTTTGTAGGGCGCATTATCTGGCTGAAACAACTTAATAAAACCAAGTTGAACTTAGTGATTTTCAACATCGTCATATTATATTGTTTATCCAAAGATAGATACATTACCTCTTCACTATCCATCCTGCAAACGACCGCTGAAAACAGAAAAGTAGTTTTGAAAGTCCGTCCCGTCTTATTTCATTCACTATCAAAACAAATGCAGCGACGGGGACAGGAGTTTTCCGGCAGTACGCGCTGGTGCTCATGGGAAATGTAGTGTTCTTTCTGGTAAAGCACTACCGCTTTTGTCCAAAGGAGCCGCCAAACTCAACAAAAGCTGAAAGTTACATTGTGCTGCTTTAACTGATGATCTTTTCAAATAATTTTCAGTATTTTTCTGAGGGTGTGAGCCATTCAGGTGAAAAGTGTGTGTTTTGCTTGCATGTGCAGGTGGTGTCCCTGGTGCAGCTGCTGTCTGATCCCTACTACAGAACCTTCGATGGGTTCCGGCTGCTGGTGGAGAAGGAATGGCTGTCTTTCGGTCACAGGTTCAGCCACCGTGGAGCACAGACGCTCGGCAGCCAGGGAAGTGGTTTCGTCCCGGTCTTTCTGCAGTTCCTGGACTGTGTTCACCAGGTACGGCTGTTGCTCTGCAGGCACGGACATTTCAGTCTCATACAAGTGTCTCCTTTTCCCCCAACAAAGTCACACTCAGACCAAAGTTGTGTCTACTTTGAGCAACTTAATTTAGCCCAAGGTCAGATTGTGAAGAGCTGCAGCTCAGACCCAACAGGCCTGACTCAGCATGTTAAAGGTCCATGTTAACCCTTGTGCTGTCTTCAGGTCAAGGGAGGAGGAAGAGAAGAAGGAAGGGAGGGAGGAAGGAAGGAAGGAAGGAAGGAAGGAAGGAAGGAAGGAAGGAAGGAAGGAAGGAAGGAAGGAAGGAAGGAAGGAAGGAAGGAAGGAAGGAAGGAAGGAAGGAAGGAAGGAAGGAAGGAAGGGAGAAAACAGGGAAAGAAGGAAGGAAGGAATGGAGAAATGAGGAAGCGAAGAAGGAAGGAGAGAGCAGGAGGGATGAAGGAAGGAAGGAAGGAAGGAAGGAAGGAAGGAAGGAAGGAAGGAAGGAAGGAAGGAAGGAAGGAAGGAAGGAAGGAAGGAAGGAAGGAGAGAAGGGAGAAAACAAGGAAAGAAGGAAGGAAGGGAGAAAAGAGAAAGGGAAGAAGGAAGGAGAGAGCAGGAAGGAAGGAAGGAAGGAAGGAAGGAAGGAAGGAAGGAAGGAAGGAAGGAAGGAAGGAAGAAAGAAAAGGGAGAAAACAAGGAAAGAAAGAAGGAAGAAAACAAGGAAAGAAGGAAGGAAGGGAGGAAGGGAAGAAGGAAGGAGAGAGCATGAGGAAGGAAGGAAGGAAAGAAAGAAAGGGGAAAACAAGGAATGAAGGAAGGAAGGAAGGGAGAAAACAAGGAAGGAAGGAAAGAAGGAAGGAAGGGAGAAAAGAGAAAGGGAAGAAGGAAGGAGAGAGCAGGAGGGAAGAAGGAAGGAAGGGAGAAAAGAGGAAGGGAAGAAGGAAGGAAGGGAGAAAAGAGGAAGGGAAGAAGGAAGGGGAGAGCAGGAGGAAGGAAGGAAGAGTGAAAACAAGGAAAGAAGGAAGGAAGGGAGAAAACAAGGAAAGAAGGAAGGAAGGAAGGAAGGAGGGGAGTAAAGAGGAAGGGAGAAGGAAGGAGAGAGCAGGAGGAAAGAAGGAACAGGAGAATTAGGTCATTTTGACCCGAACAAAGTACAAGGGTTAATGACAGCACAGATACAAGACTATTTACATCCTACACCTGCCCTTCAAATCCATCCCTTCTTTTTATGCATTCAGTGGATTGTTGATAATTTAACTATGTCCATGTTCTACTCTTGATAAATATAAGTATAACCCTGTCCTAATATCTGTTAGAGAACACAAATATCAGCTTAAAGAGCGTTCCTGCTCTTACAATTATTTGCACTATTTGCACACACAGTAAACGCTCTTTTTTATTTCTTATATATTTTATATATATATATATATATATATATATATATATATATATATATATATATATATATATATATATATATATATTTAAAAAATAGCTTTATATATATAATTTTTTTTTTCATTCAGCCATATTTATAGAAAAAAGGGAAAATAATACTGTATGTTAACAAAAAAAAGAAAATCTGGCAGTAAACTGAAAGAAGAATATTCCTGGTCATCCAGTCTCTTCATCCTGTCCACGTCTGAACTGTGTGTTTTGTCCTGCACCCTCAGATCCACGTCCAGTTCCCCATGGAGTTTGAGTTTAGTCAGTACTACCTGAAGTTCCTGGCCTACCACTATGTGTCCAACCGTTTCCGCACCTTCCTGCTCGACTCCGACTACGAACGCATCGAGCTGGGTAAGGGCTGTTAGAACAGGGAGATTGAATTCAATCTGTTTAATATGCTGAATATTCTGTCACTCATCCTTGCTTGCGTGCAGGGATATTGTATGAGGAGAAGGGCGAGAAGAAATGCCCTCTGGTTTGCAAGTCTGTGTGGGATTATATTGACAGACTCAACAAGAAAACACCCATTTTCTACAACTACATGTTCTGTCCAGAGGATGACGAGGTGGGAGCTACACGTCTTTTTTTATCTCTGTAATAAAATCATTTTGAATATACGGTTGTAATGATTAAAACAGACTGAACAACTGTTACTGTAAAATATGGAAGAGTATCAGGGCCAGGCAGGACAAAAAATATTTGAGAGGGGAAGATTTTTTTCATTATGCACTTCGAGAAAAAAGGCGAAATGTCGAGATTAATGTTGAAATACAATTTCGAGAAAAAAGTCGAAATGATGAGAAAAAAGTCGAAATGTCAAGGGAAAAAAAAGTCGAAATGTTGAGGAGAAAAAAGTCGAAATGTCGAGATTAATGTTGAAATACAATTTCGAGAAAAAAGTCGAAATGATGAGAAAAAAGTCGAAATGTCGAGGAAAAAAAAGTCGAAATGTCGAGGAAAAAAAAGTCGAAATGTTGAGGAGAAAAAAGTCGAAATGTTGAGAAAAAATTAAAAATTTCATGAATAAAGTTGAAATGTTGAGAAAACTTTGAGAAGACTTTATTCTAGAAATTGTATTTCAACATTAATCTCGTCATTTCGACTTTTTTTCTCGACATTTCGCCTTTTTTCTCGAAGTGCACAATAAAAAAAAATCTTCCCCTCTCAAATATTTTTTCTCCTGCCTGGCCCTGATACTCTTCCATAGTAAAACCTGTAAATTGTAAAACTTGTAAAAATTGTAAACCTGCTGAATGCACTTGGGTCATTTTTTTATTAATGAAGTTATATTAGTCATCTAAACAGAAGCTTTGTTTAAAGAAATGAAATGGATCATTTGTTTGTTCAGGTATTGCGTCCATACACCTTTGTCTCCAACCTGAAGATATGGGACTTTTACACGGAGGAAACTCTGTCTGAAGGGCCGTCGTACGATTGGGAGATGAAGACCCAACAGGAACACATGGCGGAGGAGACGCTAGAGAAACCTGACACCAGTGCCCCTAAATCCCAGCGGCACGTGGTGTGGCCGTGCTACGAAAACCTGAGCAAAGTGATGCCCGACGCCATCACCAAGCTGCTGCAGCAGCTGCACAGTCTGGAGTCTGAGCTGGGACACGCCGCAGAGAAGTGGAAGGACACGTGGGACAAAATGAAGACCACGCAGAGAACAGAAACCAAACTGGAAAGCAAGGTGAGACGGCCATGTGTGCAGTGTTCTGTAAATGTGAATTACACCTCAGGTATCTGAATGATCCCCTCAAAACAGTCAGGAAATATACGGTGCAACGCTGCACCATTCAAGCACTTCCTGGTCGCCGTCTTGTTTTTGGAAGTGGAACTGATCGGACACTCATTTCCTGTGCTGTCAGTTAAAAGAAGGTCTTTATTTCCAATGACAACACATGCAGGACTGTCTCAGAAAATTAGAATATTGTGATAAAGTTCTTTATTTTCTGTAATGCAATTAAAAAAACAAAAATGTCATACATTCTGGATTCATTACAAATCAACTGAAATATTGCAAGACTTTTATTATTTTAATATTGCTGATTATAGTTTACAGTTTAAGATTAAAATTCCCAGAATATTCTAATTTTTTTAGATAGGATATTTGAGTTTTCTTAAACTGTAAACCATGATCAGCAATATTAAAATAATAAAAGGCTTGCAATATTTCAGTTGATTTGTAATGAATCCAGAATGTTTGACATTTTTGTTTTTGTAATTGCATTACAGAAAATCACAATATTCTAATTTTCTGAGACAGTCCTGTATTTATTCTCTCAGGAAAATGAGGTGTATTTTGTTTGTAACAAAGCAGTAACTCGGGCAAAGAAGACAGTTTGCAAACGTAATTTTCAGCTACAGCACAGCAGAACACAGCCCGTGTATTTTAAAGGGATTGTGACATGAAAAACACATTTTTCTTGATTTTTTGTGTTTTGTTGGGTGTCTTGACATCAATTACACCCAAAAAACAACGAACTTTTAACATTCAGTGTATTGTGTGCTTTCTGGGATTTCCCGCATAACTATGCAAAAACGGCGCATGTGGTTTGGTGGCGGATCGTTACGTAACGATCCGCTAAATCACCGCCCCCTCCACCCAGCTCCCTGCCTCCTCTCGTCTCCAGCGCACCATAAAGGCTGATTTATGGTTCCGCGTTACACCGACGTAGAGCCTACGGCGTAGGGTTACGCGGCGACGCGCAACGTACGCTGAACCCTACGGCGTAGGCTCTGCGTCGATTTAACGCGGAACCATAAATGAGGCTTAACAAGGAGCTGTTTAGAGCGTCTTTTGTTCTAATCACCGGAGGAAAACTGCTAAGAAGACCCGCGGCCACTGACTGGACTTAAGATAAGGGGACAGTGCTGCTTGCATGCCTTTATTTTTATGATTGTTTGCTGTGGTTCGCCCTGCTGCTTTTCCGTGCATGCTTCGCCTGTCGCTCTCCGACGCCGCTGTGAGCGTATGGCTGGAGGAGGAGGAGGTTTGGAGGAGGAGCGGAGCAATGATTGACAGGAAAGGGGGAAAGGAAGCATTTTTCACGGCGCAAAAAAACACTGTAATAAAAAGCCAGGAATGGAGTACTAGAGTGAAGTTTTTCTTGTTACACTCTTTTAGACACATTTGAGGGATGTTGGCCAAGACTTTTAATAGTGTTAAAAGCATGTTAAAAATGATGTCACAATACCTTTAAGGTTTTTACGCTTGAATCTAATGAATTTTAGTGGGAACAGAATATGCATTGGCAGCAAAATTGTGAAAATTGCAAACTGTCAGTAGATAGAAAAGGAGCAGAGTACACTTGCATATTTTGTCATCAAGACACAGTTTTGAGAAAAGGCCATCGACTGTTTTTTAGTTATCTTTTATTTCTGTTCCTTCAAGGACCTGATATAACAATATCGTTTATTTTAAATTCAAACTCCTATTCAGACGTTTTTATTATTTTGTTAATGTATTCATTAGAGTACAAAAATAAATGTACCTAGGTTTAGTTGATATGGGTAACTATTTCCAGAAAAAAGAGATGTACTTATTAGAGTTTTTTAGGATAGCAAGTGTTTTTAGCAGACTCCTATTCCTGTCTCTTTGGGCAGCAGACCAGCTCCCTCCTTGATTAGTGTGTTGTTCCCTGCAGCCGTCGTTCTCCAGCTCCCTGCTGATGTCGTCTAACCTGAGCCACCAGCGGCGTTCCCAGGGCCTGTGTCTGCAGGAGAGCGCCGCCGGCTCCTCCCTGAACCTGGGCATGGACTGTGAGGCCAGCGCCACCTCCACGCCGGCGGTGGGCCGGCCCAGCACCAGCACGCTGTACAGCCAGTTCCAGAGCACCGAGAGCGAGAACAGGTCTGACCACGCCACGTCTCTGCTCCTGGCAAAACTTTCTGCAAACCGGCCACTAGGGGGCGTCCCAATTTGTTTGCGGTGGTTTTTGAAAACTTTATGTCCATAACTACCACCATGCCAAATATCAAAAACTTGTCACCAAGTGCATGATTTTCATGAATTCCCTCCCAGCTATAGATGGTTAGACGATACAAAAGAAAACTCACGTCATAAAAATCTAGAACACATCTTATCATTTGTGTCTTCCACCAGGAGCTTTGAAGGAATTCTCTACAAGAGAGGCGCGTTGTTGAAACCATGGAAACCGCGGTGGTTTGTCCTGGATAAGACCAAACATCAGGTAGTAGAAAATGTTATTCATCTTTCATTTATTTATTTATGTACTTATCTATTTAACATGTTTTTCCCCATGTCTAGCTAAGATACTACGAGAGCAGGCAGGACAAGGAGTGTAAGGGGGTGATTGAGCTGGCGGACGTGGAGTCGGTCCTGATGGGAACGCCGGCCTTGGGAGCACCGAAGAACATTGAGGACAAAGCCTTCTTTGATGTGAGTTAAATACGCTTAGATGATCCATCCTGACATCAGTCTGGCTGCTCACAGAGGCCTTTCCTCCCAGCTAATGGAGAGAATCCTTTTGGGGACCCCCACATAAACTACGTTTTTCCTATAAGTATTACACCTTCATCCATGGACTGAAGAAAAACACCGGAGTCAGGTTTCGGCTGGTGTTCCGTCCAAATACTGCAGAGGTCTTTATTGCAAGAATTACAATTTGTACCAAACACAGGAGAGCCGGGTTCCGGAACCAAAAAAACTCTGAAGACTTGTAGATTTTCACTCTTCTTTTATACTGTTCAAAAAGCCGGGGCCGCCCCCCAACTTCACCAGTCTTTCTCCGTTATGCACAATCTGTCTCATTCACGCTCCATCAGACAGGTTCTGCCTTCAATTCAAACCCAAACAGACCTTATAATTATGACATCACTGGTATATGTGTACAATTTTAGCGCATATATATGACTTTTACTGTTTCCCATCTGTCGACATTCGGCCCCGCATCTGTATGTCTTCTGCAACCAAATTCACCTCACCTTTATTATCTGACGCCCATTACGCTCCAATACTTTCCTGTCTGACACCTTTTGATCAGATGGAGTTTTTTTCCTCTGGCTCCACATCTCAATCAATCAAATCAAAATTCTGGAGTGAAAAGTTTCCTATGTTAGATTCCAACCAAATGATTATATATATATAAAAACACCAATACTTCTACACTAGGAATTGAGAACAGACCAACATGAAAAAGCAGGACTCCTACAGAGCAGCGCTCTAAGTTTGTTCTCCCGTCAGTCTCTGCTGGGCTGGCTTTAATCATCTAGACTAGGTTCACAAAACCTCATATTTTAACATAAAACCCATTATACTTATATCATTACTGGATATTGAGCATTTGTGCTTAATTTAATTGCAATTTACTAAATGGAAACTATATTCATCCATCCACAAATAACACAAACAGTTAATCAACCATTTTAGGCTTAATCCTTTTAAACCTCACATTGATTATACTGTTAAAAAAGCTTCACTTTACCAAAGTTAAATCAACTGTTTCACTTCCTGTCAGAAAAAGGTTCATTTCTCAACTCATACTACCACTTGTTGATTATGCAGATATTGTTCATCAAAATACTCCAGATCTCCATCTTAAACCTCTGACTGTATTATTTAATTCATTAAGTAGATTTGTGTTACATTGTCCTTTCAGAACATCATTGTTTTATGTTTGATTCATTGAACTGGTTTCAACTCAAATCTAGACGGCAGTTTCACTGGCTTCACTTCCTTTTTAAATGTGTTTATTTTCACTGTCCTCCATATTTAAAAGAACTCCTGATTCCATATAAGTCTCCGTACTCACTCAGAGAGAATTTTAAAAGAGTTTGGTAAAAGATCATTTTATTTTAAAGCTCCATCAGATTGGAATGATCTTCCTCTCTTTTTGCGTTCTATTACCTCTTCTCATTGTTTTAAGTTGTCATTATACTCTGATCTGAATCAGAACATTGATTGCCTCCCAGATTAGTAGTTAGTAATTTGTAGTTAATCAGACAACAGACGTTTCCTGACGTTCCTGAACCCGCTGGGCTGGGAGAGGCATGGCCTTCTATTCCCTTTCAGTCGGAAACAAAACCTTTGGTTTCTATCTTTGGTGAGAAAGTAGTACTTGTAGTTAGTAAAGAGTTGTCCCTGGGACAGACGGGGAGTGTAGGAAGCAGCATACAGAGGTAACCATGGTAACCACGGTGCTTTACAGACATCAACTTTCCTCACTGTACCGTATTTTCCGCATTATAAGGCGCACTAAATATCTGGTAAAATACCGTCCTATAGTGGCTGGGGTTGAGTTACGTATCTACCTGATGGAGCTGCGCTACAGGAAATGCTACAAAATCCTACAGCAAATGCAAAAAAAAAAAACAAGAAGAAAAGTACCGTATGTCAAACTTTATTAACAAAATAAAAACCAGCTTTGCTCCGTCTCGTCAAAGTCTCCATTATACGAGTCAGCGTCGCTGCTGTTGTCTTGAACGTCTGACGATTCCTGACGTTTTTAGCGCCAACTACATTACCCACAATCCCCCTGACTACAGTAACAGAAATTACCGTAATGATCATATATAGTGATGCACCGATTGTTCGGTAACCAAAATTGTTCGGCCGAAAATGGCAAAAAAACACCTTCGGTGTTCGGTGGAATAAGTGGGAAAAAAAACGAACAATTAATAACGGCGTTGTAAAATAAGGAAATAGACTGGCCGCTCCGTCCCGTATCGTTGCGCACTACAAAAATAGTTGGCCAACCAAAAACTAACCCCATAAGAATTTAACCTAACATTCACCAGGAGGTGGAACCAAAACAACATAAAGCTGGAAATGAAAAAAATTTCATTTTTTTATGTTCAATAAATATTTTCTACTTTGTAATTTTGTAAAATATTTTTTTCTTTGAAAAGCATAAATCAAATGTATTTGATTTATGCAATGGTGAAAAAATTGGCAAAATAAATGAAAAACTGCTGAAGAACCATGTTCGGTATTGTTCGGTATTCGACCAAGTGTTTATTATTATTTTCGGTTTCGGCCACAAATTTTCATTTCGGTGCATCACTAATCATATATAAGGCGCACTGCAGGTTTTTGAGAAAATGAAAGGCTTTTAGGTGCCTTATAATGCGGAAAATACGGTAATTGTAGATGATCTACTTTTTGTTTGCATCTCTCTATTCATTTCTGCAACTCTAATTTCCATTTTCCCTCTTCTCTTCTCAGCTCAAAACGACCAAAAGAGTGTACAACTTCTGTGCCCAGGACAGTCTGAATGCCCAGCTGTGGATGGACAGTGTCCAGAGCTGCCTGTCCGACGCCTGAGGGGCCGGATGAACACATGAACCCATGAACACTTGACTGGGAGTCGTAGTGACACGGAGGCCCCGGGGCCTTCACCACTTCAGCTGTTCCTTACTAGTGTCCAGCTAACACTCCTGTGTCACACCTTTTCTGCATTTTTAAAACAATTTAGATATAAAATAAAATGTAAAACAAAAACCAGAAGAACCACTTCCTATCGTAGATGTCGCCACCTTACCTTCTTTACATTCTGATCACGGTTCCTGCACCTGAACACATGAATGAGTGAATATTCAAGCATGTTGCATATCAGTGAGGCGTTTGCAGCTCGGACCAGCATGAAGATCCTTTCACTGTAAACCACTCCTTCATGCTTCTCAAACACGTCGGACTGCCCACAGAATCATCTAAGACTTAATTTGTTCATGACTGGACCAAACCTGCCCCGAGGAACAGACACCATCACTCTCCTCCCGTCTCCACCGGTCATGTGACCCACACAGTCCACTCACGCTGCTGCAGCCGCACCACAGGTTCATGAAGTATTTCCTTTTCTTTTGACTTTGTTTTCTAACTATCTGATTTGTACCAGTGAGAGAGATGATGCTTACTAAGGTTGCTACTGTGAAAGCCATGAGTCGGTGGTGGAGATGGAGCCCAGACCCGGTGGGAGAATCGTTTATAAACTTGAAGAAACCTGTGTCGCTAAGCTAAACTCAGCTCTCTTTACCCCCCAACCCCAGCCGTGTCTTAGACAACCACTATGAACATTTTTAAGGGATGTTGAAGGGAAAAGGAGGGATTTATTTAGTAGTAATGCCTTCAAAGCAGTTTCTATCTGGAGGTGGGTTATTCAGAGAGGTTTCAGAGGAGGGGGGTGTCCTAGCAGCATCAGGAACAGGGTTTTGTGACGGGTGCTGTCTGTTACGGTGCTCTGGTACTGAACACAGAATGTTTCTCAAAGGAAAATGCTGGTATATATATTTTTGGGTTGTATTTTTTTATTCTCCCTGTTATGAATTCTGGCCAAGCTAGATTTGCACTGCCTTTAAATGAGGACTACTCAATATTTTGAGGCAAGCAGAAGTTAATTTCCAGTGCTAAGTGACAGGAAACACAGAAATAGACGAGGGATAAGTGAGGACTGTGAGCAGGACCCGCCAGTCAGAACTGAGTCCAACATGGGACGGAGAGCTAGAATGAATAAACCTTAATTTTCCAGTGAAAGTATCAAAATCCCTAAAAACACTGGTCACATCTTGACATTCTTCCTTAACATCCACTTCTAGCCTGGTGGAGTTAAATCTCACTGCACCTTTCAGGTTCTGTGTACGACGGAGTATAAGGGCCAAACTAAGACAAAATAAATTGGAAATTACGAGAATAAAATTGTAAAATGACGAGAATAAAGTCATAATATCATGACTTTATTCTCGTAACATTATGACTTTATTCTCGTAATATTACGACTTTATTCTCATAATATTACGACTTTATTCTCATAATATTACGACTTTATTCTCATAATATTACGACTTTATTCTCGCATCATTATGACTTTATTCTCGTAATATTACGACTTTTTTCTCGTAATTTTACGACTTTATTCTCGTAATTTTACGACTTTATTCTCGTAATATTACGACTTTATTCTCGCAACATTACGACTTTATTCTCGCAACATTACGACTTTATTCTCGCAACATTACGACTTTATTCTCACAACATTACGACTTTATTCTCGCAACATTACGACTTTATTCTCGTAATATTAGGCTATGACTTTATTCTCGCAACATTACGACTTTATTCTCGTAATATTAGGCTATGACTTTATTCTCGTAATATTATGACTTTATTCTCGTAATATTACGACTTTATTCTCGCAACATTACGACTTTATTCTCGTAATATTAGGCTATGACTTTATTCTCGTAATATTATGACTTTATTCTCATAATATTACGACTTTATTCTCATAATATTACGACTTTATTCACGTAATATTACGACTTTATTCTCATAATATTACGACTTTATTCTCGCAACATTACGACTTTATTCTCGTAATATTACGACTTTATTCTCATAATATTACGACTTTATTCTCATAATATTACGACTTTATTCTCGTAATATTACGACTTTATTCTCGTAATATTACGACTTTATTCTCGTAATTTTACGACTTTATTCACGTAATTTTACGACTATTCTCATAATATTATGACTATTCTCATAATATTATGACTATTCTCATAATATTACGACTTTATTCTCATAATATTACGACTTTATTCTCGCAACATTATGACTTTATTCTCGTAATATTACGACTTTTTTCTCGTAATTTTACGACTTTATTCTCGTAATATTACGACTTTTTTCTCGTAATTTTACGACTTTATTCTCGTAATATTACGACTTTATTCTCGTAATTTTACGACTTTATTCACGTAATTTTACGACTATTCTCATAATATTATGACTATTCTCATAATATTACGACTTTATTCTCGTAATATTACGACTTTATTCTCATAATATTACGACTTTATTCTCGCAACATTATGACTTTATTCTCGTAATATTACGACTTTTTTCTCGTAATTTTACGACTTTATTCTCGTAATATTACGACTTTTTTCTCGTAATTTTACAACTTTATTCTCGTAATATTACGACTTTATTCTCGTAATATTACGACTTTATTCTCATAATATTACGACTTTATTCTCGCAACATTATGACTTTATTCTCGTAATATTACGACTTTTTTCTCGTAATTTTACGACTTTATTCTCGTAATATTACGACTTTTTTCTCGTAATTTTACGACTTTATTCTCGTAATATTACGACTTTTTTCTCGTAATTTTACGAATTTATTCTGGTAATTTCCATTTTTCCATTTCTTTTCTCTTAGTTTGGCCCTAATACCCCGTCGTACTAATGTAGACGAGTTTCCAACAGAATATTTGCCTAGACATTTCCAAACAGCAGGACTTTAATTTCTTTATTTTTAGAGTAGATGGTTTGCCCGGCTGCGTCTCCTCAAGCCCTGATTGGTCGACATAAACCCTGCTATTGTAAAATACAGTTCTACTGCTGTCTTTAAACATAAAAGCTGAAATTGTAGATTTTTTTTGTGTCTAATAACTCCTTTGTATATACTACTCCAGATTTATATGTAATGTTTATGCTAGTAATTTATTTAACTTGTCTTTTCAGTATAGAAGTCCTTGAAGTACTACTTCATTTTTAAACTAGGAATTCAATGTGCCATTTGTTTGATTCTCTACTAATGTGATTAATGCGTTTTTAAATGTTCCCGTAAACATTGGAGCAAAGCAGCTCCAGTAAAGAGTTGAGCTGGTGAAGACGAGGAGTCTGGACCACGTTCTAAAGTTTTCATGATTTGATTTGAATGTTCCAACTGTGTTCTAAATGCAGGAGAAAATGGGAGACATTAGGTTTTTCTGCTATACTGACTGGCATGGTATCTAGTTAAAACCCCCTTATACACACCATGGAGTAGTTGATGATTAAAACAGGGTTCCGTAATTGGGTTTTGTATGTTTTTGATCTGCTGGAAAGAAAGATATCGGTGCAGTCTGTGGTTCCAGTTTCCTCCGTTTTTGCAGTTCTGACCAAAATAAATTGATATCACCGTTTATTGAAACATGTAATGGTAAATTCCTGGATAAATTGAACATACTTTTGTCCATAAATTGGGCAAAAAAAAAAAGAAATGAATAACAAAACTGATCCGAGGTCCAAGATTGAGTAAATCTTTTCAAATCTCAGTGAATTTGCTGAGGACAAATACCCCATATTTCTTTTTACCCGCAAATTAACATTATAACTCTCAATACAGTTACGATACAGAAAAATTCAAAAGACTCGCCCAGAGTTGAACTTGTTTAACTGTATTCTGAAAGCAGTTTTCACAAGTATTATTTATTTAAACAGTTTTATTTGCAGAAAAATACATCAATGTCAAAAACAGGATTTCCTGTTGGAAGATTTCTATTGGCGTTAAGTAAAGTGGCTGTTAAATACCAGAACTACAGCATTTCTGCCACCATGAGGAGCTGTTTTGTCACTTTTTAGAGACGGTTTGCCAGAATTCAGCTGACCAACATGAAAACTAATAATTGATCACAAGTGGTGAAATTTCAATAACCTTGTCTATCTTTTGCAAATGTTCCTGCAGCGTTAAGATCCTACTGGTGGGAACTGTGTCCGTGTCTTGTGACTGTAACCTCCATCGTCAGCCCAGAGTAGTTTTTCTTACGTTAACTCACACCGTAGTAGTACAACAAATACCCCAGGCATAATATGCTTGTCTAGTTTTTTTTTGTTTTTATTTTTTTGGGAAGAAATGATGTTCTGAGCCGAGTTATCAATCATGTCAAATATAGTTTTTAGAATACAAATAAATACTGTGGTTTTAAACTTGTGTGTGTGCGTGTGTGTATTAGCAGTTACAGCATGTTCTTCATACAATACCTGCACTTTCTGATCTTTCCAGGTCAGCATGTACAGTATTCCTTTTCAAGGCAAATTTTGAAGGAATTTTAATCCACATGTCTGGTACAGCTGCTGCTCTAACTCACTAGGGAGGGAAGGAAGGAAGGAAGGAAGAAGGGGGGAGGAAGAAAGGAAGGAAGGAAGGAAGGAAGGGGGAAAAGAAAGAGGGAAGGAAGGGGGAGGAAGGAAGGAAGAAAGGGGGAAGGAAGAAAGAAAAGAAGGAAGGAATGTACGAGGGGAGAAAAGAGGAAGGGAAAAGGAAGGAGTTCAGGCCTGGAAAAATCATTGATTTGGGGGCATTTCTTCCAATTTAAGCTGCATTGCATTATGGGTATTGTTGTTCTTTGCTTTGTGTTGCGTTCCGTGGAGAGTTGTGGGTTTATTGTGCTCATACGGGTTTGTGAATGTTTATTTTCTTGTTTGTTGTCAGGTCCAGACCGACACCCTCACACCTCTGCTAAATCTGCTGGACATTAACCAAAGACAGACATCAGTTCAGGTTAAAAACTTGCAAGGAGAGAAGTCAGAGAACGCAGAGTCACAATCCTCCAAACATCTGTCCGTCTCTGCCTCGTCTCCTCCGCCCCGGTCACACCAGCAGCATTAGGGGGGGGTGAGGGTCGGGGTCAGGGGGGGGTCAGGGTGGGGGTCAGGGTGGGGGTCAGGGGTCAGGGCTGCTACTGCACATGTGGGAAATGATTCACTCACAATAGAAGAATACTTGCAGACAGTTAGTATCTTCAGTCCAAGATGCAGTCAGGCCTCCCCGTCCACTGGAGAACTCTCACACTAATGCTGATAAGAGGACGTTACTCCCACATTCCTCTGCCATGATGTGAAACTGCAGCTTCTGTTTCTCAGCAGCTTCAGTTCACACATAATATTTGAGTGATTTTCATGCTCCAGGACAGAAATCCACAAAACAGCATTCTCTCAGAGAGAGATGAACATTTAGCTGATTTCTGTCAGGGCTCACGTTCAAGGTTTACAATAATATCCTGTGCTCTTAATCATGATAACCTTTTATCTAATAAACCAGAAGCTAATAAGCCATAATCAAAGTGAAAATGTATTTATTTCAAAATGTAGTGTTATTGTGCATTGTACTTTATACAGATATACATATTTATGGAGCAAAACTAAAGAAAAACATGTAATACCTCTAACACTCATAAAACATGCTGGCCTCTTTCATAGAAGCAAACTGACATTTAAGCAAAACATAAGCTAAAAATGTCTAACTATTGGGAATAACCAAGGATACAAAACACTGTAACTGATCAAATATTTAACCTCCTTAGACCCGGCGTCCACGCGCGTGGACGTCACACGTTGTGTTGTCCATACAGTCATTTTAGATTTTTTTAACGGTGGCCAAAGCAACAAGAAAATCAATCACACCTGAGTCCTAGGAAGTTAATGTGTTTTGAATAGTAAATAAAAAAAGAGATACAACTTAACTTTACTACTGAATTAGAAGTATAAAAGTACAAAAGCTACTTCATTTTTAAAAGAGAAAGTAAGATAGTTAACTTATTTATTTTTTAATGTAGGTCTCAGTGAGGCATGTCTTTGTCAAAAAATGTTTAAAAAAATCCAACAATGGCAATGTTGTAATAATAATGTTGTGAATAATTGGAGGAGATTTCGGAACACATTCACTTAAATCACTATGGCAAAAAGGATGAATTTTCTAATTCTTGGACCATTTCTCTCTTTCTGGTGCTCATTTTCTGGCTTGTTCTCAGGTTAAAGTTTACAATGTCATCCCAGTCAAACATAATAATTATATTTTCATTCACCAAATACTTTGGTTTAGGTCCCTCATTTTGAACAATACCAGTGTTTTACATTCCTTCTGAGAGGTTTCAACCTTAACTGTGCATGAATTCTTCATGAAGTCTGAAGTCCAAAGGAATGGATAGCAGGTATTCACAGTTTTGAAGAGAATATATCCTGTTTTGGAACAACTTTCTTACGGTGGCCGAGACCCACCATTGCTGCAAATAAAGTAACACTGCAAACAGAAACAAACGCCGCTGCAAATAAAATAAAAAAACCACGCAAATAAAAAAGCCACAACGGAAGTGAATTACCGGGGACTGTTTTTACTGATGCACCAGTGTTTTTTTTACGTGAGAGGAGAAGTCCGTGAGCACCACACACAGCTTCAACTTCACATTCATCTAAATAACTATTGTTACCCACGCTTTAGATTATTCTTGGCATTATTGAACGCAGCAGCGTTTATTTTATTTGCAGCGTTTATTTTATTTGCAGCTGTGTTTATTTTATTTGCAGCGGCGTTTATTTTATTTGCAGCGTTTATTTTATTTGCAGCGTTTATTTTATTTACAGCGGCGTTTATTTTATTTGCAGCGTTTATTTTATTTGCAGCTGTGTTTATTTTATTTGCAGCGGCGTTTATTTTATTTGCAGCGTTTATTTTATTTGC
Organism: Cololabis saira; assembly: GCF_033807715.1. Classification (NCBI taxonomy): domain Eukaryota; kingdom Metazoa; phylum Chordata; class Actinopteri; order Beloniformes; family Belonidae; genus Cololabis; species Cololabis saira. The sequence goes on along the minus strand of NC_084609.1, from coordinate 33,953,747 downwards.
AGCGTTTATTTTATTTGCAGCGGCGTTTATTTTATTTGCAGCGTTTATTTTATTTGTAGCGTTTATTTTATTTGGAGCGTTTCTTTAATTTGCAGCGGTGTTTATTTTATTTGCAGCGGTATTTATTTTATTTGCAGCGGTGTTTATTTTATTTGCAGCGGCGTTTATTTTATTTGCAGCGGTGTTTATTTTATTTGCAGCGACGTTTATTTTATTTGCAGCGTTTTTTTTATTTGCAGCGTTTTTTTTATTTGCAGCGGTGTTTATTTTATTTGCAGCGTTTTTTTTATTTGCAGCGGTGTTTATTTTATTTGCAGCGTTACTTTTATTTGCAGCAATGGCGGGTCTCGGCCACCGTACTTTCTCCCTCACTGCTCTCTGTGCACGGAAAGAATGACCTTTCATTTTTTTTGTCTTTCTGCAAATGTTAATATTACCTACAACATATTTTCTTGAATTGTTACATGTTCTTGCACTAGATGCAAGTTTGTGACAATTATTTCAGAGTAACAACTACATTTCCCAGGCGTCTCCAGGCTCGGAGCAGAACTCAGTCCCGCTCTCCAGCGGATCTAATCCCTGCTCTTTACTGATACGGGAAGATGGAGCTACAAAGGAAAGTTGGCCTAATTTTAGAGCTAGTTTTTGCTGAGCTGGTGTGTCAAAAATGTCCAGCTGCAGAAAAGCAGAGGTTAGTACTTGGTTCTGTGACGGTTCGCTGAATGCTGAGCTCAGTCTCCTTCCATCAGCATTTACAGGTACACACTTTTCCTCCTCTTCTTCAAATGTAAGGCTTAAAATGTTTATTGGGATAACTTCCCAAGCACCGTCAGGCGTGTCTTCTAAACCTGAACAGAGACGACACAAGTGTCCTGATTCTCTTCCACGGCCACATTCAACACACGACTGGTCATCAGAACCAGCACCAGCAGGAAAACCTGGGGAAGAGCAAACCCCTTCATCATCCATGTTCTGCCTGAGTGAGGAATCCTCTCTGGAACTGGTTTCCCAAGACAAAAAAGACTGAATTTGACCAGGTTTTATCTGATTAATGCTCGGCTCATATACTTCACGTAAAGGTACAGATACGTTTCCATCTTTACTTGTAGATTTATACAGCTGTGCCTTTGGTGGTTTGGTGATCATCTCTGATGAATCTTCAGCTTCTGATACGTCTTCATAGCACGGATCTTTTACATGTTTAACAGGTAGCAGATTGTTTCTGGTAACCACGCTGTTATCCAGATTATTCTGTACATTTAACCCAGACCTGTGTTCTGATGAGCTGCAGGTGAGTGTTAAACCGGGATACTTCCCAGCCGTTGGACCCCCGGTCCCTCCAGAACCGTCAGGAACAATCACTGGAACAATCACTGGACCTCTGTCCTGGTTCTTGGTGCAAGTGCCGGAAACTTCCCGCAAGATTTGTGGATATTCTGTAAAAAGAGAAATGTTATCTACATTCCAATTCTGACATATTTAACGTACATGTATGACTTCAGAAAACTAATATTACACACACACACACACACACACACACACACACACACACACACACACACACACACACACACACACACACACACACACACACACACACACACACACACACACACACACACACACACACACACACACACACACACACACACACACACACAAAACTAATATGTCTGGAAAATGAAAAGTCTTGTATCAGCCTTAGAATGAAGGCAAATGGCTAAAGGCGAAATGTCGAGAAAAAATTTGAAATGTCGAGAAAAAAGTCGAAATGTCGAGATTAATGTTGAAGTACAATCTCTGGGAAAAAGTCGAAATGTTGAGAAAAAAGTCGGAAAAAAAGTCGAAATGTCAAGGAAATAGTCGAAATGTCGAGATTAATGTTGAAGTACAATCTCGGGAAAAAAGTAAAAATTTCGAGAAAAAAGTCAAAATGTCGAGAAAAAAGTTGAAATGTTGAGAAAAAAGTCAGAAAAAAAGTCGAAATGTCAAGGAAATAGTCAAAATGTCAAGAAAAAAGTCAAAATTTCGAGAAAAAAGTCAAAATGTCGAGATTAAAAAGGAAAAAAAGAAAAAGAAGAAAAAAAGAAAAAAGCAAAAAAAAGGAAGAAAAAAAAGAAAAAAAAGGAAAAAAAAGAGAAAAGAAAATGAAAAAAAGGAAAAAGGTCAAACATTGTTGAAAAAGCTCCAGGAGCCACTAGGGCGGCGCTAAAGAACCACATGCGGCTCCAGAGCCGCGGGTTGCCGACCCCTGAGCAATCACACCAAATGTTCTTCATTACTACAGTGATCATTTGCAGACATAATTACATTATGAAAGTGTTGTTAATAATATCATCAATAATCAAAGTACATCCCTTTAATAAAAGCTTTAACCCTCCCACAGCAGAGATCAGGGTACCTGGTGAACGCTTCTTTGCAGATAAATCATCTCTCTCTTTAGGCTTGGGATTGGATTCAGAATTTGATTTGCTGATCTTCAAACGGTCCTCCAGCGGTTGAGCGGTCGTTGTAATCCTCGGCTTCAGCACAGAACATGCGAGGCTTCTCCCATCTTCTCTGCACAAGGGTGTGATTGTGGGGGTGGACTGTGGCGCGGTGCAGCCAGCCAGGGACCGGGAGTTAGTAGGGAATCTCTCGTTGGGAAGAGCAGAGAAAGTTGACCTATATTTGGAAACTTTGTCTGCAATCAACTCACAGATTTCAGTAGTTGTAAGTGACTTGGCTTCTCCAACTGCAAACACGTTGTCTGTAGATAGCTGGCAGGCTGGAAAGGGAGCTGAGGTCCTGGAACGTTCTTGGAGTTGTGCATGGGCTTTGTGACGGCCCGTTAGGCAGGACAGGGCTCTGTGCTCTGTACTGGTCCCAGTTGGGATTGGTATTCCATTAATATGAGACACTGGAGCAGTGGCCCCGTCTGGGCTGGAGGAACATCCAGCCTGCATCGCATGGAGATCCGTCTCTCAAGGGATGACTTTAAGAATGGATTTTATCTGGGGGGGAGAAAACAAATGTGGAGCAGATGTGAGAAATTGACTACGTTTACATGCAGTCAACATTCAGGTTATTGCTAATATTCCGGTTACTGAAACATTCAGAATATTCCGTTTACATGGTAATTAATCATTCAGGATATCTGGATCAAACCAGCGACGCACGGAGAACGTGATGATGCAATTCCTGTCATTTCCGCTTCTTCTTCCTGTATCCAAATTCAAAACAAATGCTGCTTCAACTTTCCTCTCACCTTCTTGTAAATCTTCTATCCCGGTACTTTCTAGCGTCTACAAATGCAGAAATGTTCATATCCTTCATTACATTTATGAAGTGATTAGTCTCCTCCTGGTCTTGTTTCTCCGTGTTTAGAAGAACTTCCTGGACTCAAAAGACCAGGATTCCTTGTGAACAGAGCATGTGCAGAAAACAGATTCCTGTTCTGTTTGATGGGGATATTCCGTTTGGCGTTTACATGACCCAATATTCAGGTTTTAAAAGGAGTAACCCAGGGCTCATATTCGGGTTTTTAAAAAACCCGAATATGAGCAAATTCGGGTTATTCAAAGGGGTTATTGGTGTTTACATGACCGTGCAAATTCAGGTTATTGCCAATATTGGTGTTTTAAAAGGATTATTGATGCTGGAAACACAGTCTATGACACCATTCTGACTTTCTCTCTCTTAAGAATGTACAAAATCAACCCACTGATAACGTTGGTCAAAAATGCTGAAATGTTTCATTCAGATTGACCTCAATGTTACCAACATACTTTTTCCTAGAAATATTTCTTGTAGAAATACTCTTATGGTTACTATTACTGTTTATGGCATATACAGGACTGTCTCAGAAAATTAGAATATTGTGATAAAGTTCTTTATTTTCTGTAATGCAATTAAAAAACAAAAATGTCATACATTCTGGATTCATTACAAATCAACTGAAATATTGCAAGCCTTTTATTATTTTAATATTGCTGATCATGGCTTACAGTTTAAGAAAACTCAAATATCCTATCTCAAAAAATTAGAATATTCTGGGAATCTTAATCTTAAACTGTAAGCCGTATAAACGTAGACGCCCCATCGAGTGTTCTTGCTGCTGCTGCCATACGTCAACGTCGCCGCCATATTGGATGTTCAAGACTGCGCTGTAAACTAATACAAGTAAATTGACTTATTTTCATATTTTCAACGTAAAACGTACATTTCTTTGTAGAAAGGAGCTTTATGAAAATAAGTCCATTTACTTGCATTAGTTTACAGCGCAGTCTTGAACATCCAATATGGCGGCGACGTTGACGTATCAGCAGCTCCATGGGAGGAGACGTTTATACGTCTATGGCTGCTGCAGGTGAAACGCTGCAGCGTTTCCTGCTTTCTGCTGGGAATCAGTAGCCATCC